>NC_050570.1:19644899-19739899 GCF_013265735.2 Oncorhynchus mykiss
GAGAAAGGAAGAGAGGAGGGAGGGAGGGAGGGAGATGGGAGAAAGGAAGAGAGGAGGGAGAAAGGAAGAGAGGAGGGAGGGAGGGAGGGAGGGAGGGAGGGAGGGAGGGAGGGAGGGAGGGAGGGAGGGAGGGAGAAAGGAAGAGAGGAGGGAGGGAGGGAGGGAGGGAGGAGGGAGGGAGAAAGGAAGAGAGGAGGGAGGGAGGGGGGGAGAAAGGAAGAGAGGAGGGAGGGAGGGAGGGAGGGAGGAGGGAGGGAGAAAGGAAGAGAGGAGGGAGGAGGGAGGGAGGAGGGAGGGAGAAAGGAAGAGAGGAGGGAGGGAGGGAGGTGGGAGAAAGGAAGAGAGGAGGGAGGGAGGGAGGGAGATGGGAGAAAGGAAGAGAGGAGGGAGGGAGGGAGGGAGGGAGGGGGGGAGGGAGGGAGGGAGGGAGGGAGGGAGGGAGGGAGGGAGGGAGGGAGATGGGAGAAAGGAAGAGAGGAGGGAGGGAGGGATATGGGAGAAAGGAAGAGAGGAGGGAGGGAGGGAGGGAGGGAGGGAGGGAGGGAGGGAGGGAGGGAGGGAGGGAGGGAGGGAGGGAGGGAGGGAGGGAGGGAGGGAGGGAGGGAGGGAGGGAGGGAGGGAGGGAGGGAGGTGGGAGAAAGGAAGAGAGGATGGAGGGAGGGAGATGGGAGAAAGGAAGAGAGGAGGGAGGGAGGGAGATGGGAGAAAGGAAGTGAGGAGGGAGGGAGGGAGGGAGGGAGGGAGATGGGAGAAAGGAAGAGAGGAGGGAGGGAGGGAGGGAGATGGGAGAAAGGAAGAGAGGAGGGAGGGAGGGAGGGAGATGGGAGAAAGGAAGAGAGGAGGGAGGGAGGGAGGGAGATGGGAGAAAGGAAGAGAGGAGGGAGGGAGGGAGGGAGATGGGAGAAAGGAAGAGAGGAGGGAGGGAGGGAGGGAGATGGGAGAAAGGAAGAGAGGAGGGAGAAAGGAAGAGAGGAGGGAGGGAGGGAGGGAGGGAGAAAGGAAGAGAGGAGGGAGGGAGGGAGGGAGGAGGGAGGGAGAAAGGAAGAGAGGAGGGAGGGAGGGGGGGAGAAAGGAAGAGAGGAGGGAGGGAGGGAGGGAGGGAGGAGGGAGGGAGAAAGGAAGAGAGGAGGGAGGAGGGAGGGAGGAGGGAGGGAGAAAGGAAGAGAGGAGGGAGGGAGGGACGTGGGAGAAAGGAAGAGAGGAGGGAGGGAAGGAGGGAGATGGGAGAAAGGAAGAGAGGAGGGAGGGAGGGAGGGAGGGAGGGAGGGAGGGAGGGAGGGAGGGAGGGAGGGAGGGAGGGAGGGAGGTGGGAGAAAGGAAGAGAGGAGGGAGGGAGGGAGATGGGAGAAAGGAAGAGAGGAGGGAGGGAGGGAGGGAGATGGGAGAAAGGAAGAGAGGAGGGAGGGAGGGAGGGAGATGGGAGAAAGGAAGAGAGGAGGGAGGGAGGGAGATGGGGGATAGGAAGAGAGGAGGGAGGGAGGGAGGCAGGGAGATGGGAGAAAGGAAGAGAGGAGGGAGAAAGGAAGAGTGGAGGGAGGGAGGGAGGGAGGTGGGAGAAAGGAAGAGAGGAGGGAGGGAGGGAGGGAGGGAGGGAGGGAGGGAGGGAGGGAGGGAGGGAGGGAGGGAGGGAGGGAGGGAGGTGGGAGAAAGGAAGAGAGGAGGGAGGGAGGGAGATGGGAGAAAGGAAGAGAGGAGGGAGGGAGGGAGATGGGAGAAAGGAAGTGAGGAGGGAGGGAGGGAGGGAGGGAGATGGGAGAAAGGAAGAGAGGAGGGAGGGAGGGAGATGGGAGAAAGGAAGAGAGGAGGGAGGGAGGGAGGGAGATGGGAGAAAGGAAGAGAGGAGGGAGGGAGGGAGGGAGATGGGAGAAAGGAAGAGAGGAGGGAGGGAGGGAGGGAGATGGGAGAAAGGAAGAGAGGAGGGAGGGAGGGAGGGAGATGGGAGAAAGGAAGAGAGGAGGGAGAAAGGAAGAGAGGAGGGAGGGAGGGAGGGAGAAAGGAAGAGAGGAGGGAGGGAGGGAGGGAGGAGGGAGGGAGGGAGAAAGGAAGAGAGGAGGGAGGGAGGGGGGGAGAAAGGAAGAGAGGAGGGAGGGAGGGAGGGAGGGAGGGAGGGAGGAGGGAGGGAGAAAGGAAGAGAGGAGGGAGGAGGGAGGGAGGAGGGAGGGAGAAAGGAAGAGAGGAGGGAGGGATGGACGTGGGAGAAAGGAAGAGAGGAGGGAGGGAAGGAGGGAGATGGGAGAAAGGAAGAGAGGAGGGAGGGAGGGAGGGAGGGAGGGAGGGAGGGAGGGAGGGAGGGAGGGAGGTGGGAGAAAGGAAGAGAGGAGGGAGGGAGGGAGATGGGAGAAAGGAAGAGAGGAGGGAGGGAGGGAGGGAGATGGGAGAAAGGAAGAGAGGAGGGAGGGAGGGAGGGAGATGGGAGAAAGGAAGAGAGGAGGGAGGGAGGGAGATGGGGGATAGGAAGAGAGGAGGGAGGGAGGGAGGCAGGGAGATGGGAGAAAGGAAGAGAGGAGGGAGAAAGGAAGAGTGGAGGGAGGGAGGGAGGGAGGTGGGAGAAAGGAAGAGAGGAGGGAGGGAGGGAGGGAGGGAGGGAGGGAGGGAGGGAGGGAGGGAGGGAGGGAGGGAGGGAGGGAGAAAGGAAGAGAGGAGGGAGGATGGAGGGAGGTGGGAGGGAGAAAGGAAGAGAGGAGGGAGGAGGGAGGGAGGAGGGAGGGAGAAAGGAAGAGAGGAGGGAGGGAGGGAGGGAGAAAGGAAGAGAGGAGGGAGGGAGGGAGGAGGGAGAAAGGAAGAGATGAGGGAGAAAGGAAGAGAGGAGGGAGGGAGGGAGGTGGGAGAAAGGAAGAGAGGAGGGAGGGAGGGAGGGAGGGAGGGAGGGAGGGAGGGAGGGAGGGAGGGAGGGAGGGAGGGAGGGAGGGAGGGAGGGAAGAGAGGAGGGAGGATTTAGGGAGGAGGGAGGGAGAAAGGAAGAGAGGAGGGAGGAGGGAGGGAGGAGGGAGGGAGAAAGGAAGAGAGGAGGGAGGGAGGGAGGGAGGGAGGGAGGGAGGGAGGGAGGGAGGGAGAAAGGAAGAGAGGAGGGAGGGAGGGAGGGAGGAGGGAGGGAGAAAGGAAGAGAGGAGGGAGGAGGGAGGGAGGAGGGAGGGAGAAAGGAAGAGAGGAGGGAGGGAGGGAGGGAGGGAGGGAGAAAGGAAGAGAGGAGGGAGGGAGGGAGGGAGGAGGGAGGGAGAAAGGAAGAGAGGAGGGAGGAGGGAGGGAGGAGGGAGGGAGAAAGGAAGAGAGGAGGGAGGGAGGAGGGAGGGAGAAAGGAAGAGAGGAGGGAGGGAGGGAGGGAGGAGGGAGGGAGAAAGGAAGAGAGGAGGGAGGAGGGAGGGAGGAGGGAGGGAGAAAGGAAGAGAGGAGGGAGGAGGGAGGGAGGGAGAAAGGAAGAGAGGAGGGAGGGAGGGAGCGAGGGAGGGAGGGAGGAGGGAGGGAGGGAGAAAGGAAGAGAGGAGGGAGGGAGGGAGGGAGGAGGGAGGGAGAAAGGAAGAGAGGAGGGAGGAGGGAGGGAGGAGGGAGGGAGAAAGGAAGAGAGGAGGGAGGGAGATGGGAGAAAGGAAGAGAGGAGGGAGGGAGGGAGGGAGATGGGAGAAAGGAAGAGAGGAGGGAGGGAGGGAGGGAGATGGGAGAAAGGAAGAGAGGAGGGAGGGAGGGAGATGGGAGAAAGGAAGAGAGGAGGGAGAAAGGAAGAGAGGAGGGAGGGAGGGAGAAAGGAAGAGAGGAGGGAGGGAGGGAGGGAGGAGGGAGGGAGAAAGGAAGAGAGGAGGGAGGGAGGGGGGGAGAAAGGAAGAGAGGAGGGAGGGAGGGAGGGAGGGAGGGAGGGAGGAGGGAGGGAGAAAGGAAGAGAGGAGGGAGGGAGGGACGTGGGAGAAAGGAAGAGAGGAGGGAGGGAGGGAGGGAGATGGGAGAAAGGAAGAGAGGAGGGAGGGAGGGAGGGAGGGAGGGAGGGAGGGAGGGAGGGAGGGAGGGAGGTGGGAGAAAGGAAGAGAGGAGGGAGGGAGGGAGATGGGAGAAAGGAAGAGAGGAGGGAGGGAGGGAGGGAGGAGGGAGGGAGAAAGGAAGAGAGGAGGGAGGGAGGAGGGAGGGAGAAAGGAAGAGAGGAGGGAGGGAGGAGGGAGGGAGAAAGGAAGAGAGGAGGGAGGGAGGGAGGATGGAGGGAGAAAGGAAGAGAGGAGGGAGGAGGGAGGGAGGAGGGAGGGAGAAAGGAAGAGAGGAGGGAGGAGGGAGGGAGGGAGAAAGGAAGAGAGGAGGGAGGGAGGGAGGGAGGGAGGGAGGGAGGGAGGAGGGAGGGAGAAAGGAAGAGAGGAGGGAGGGAGGGAGGGAGGAGGGAGGGAGAAAGGAAGAGAGGAGGGAGGAGGGAGGGAGGAGGGAGGGAGAAAGGAAGAGAGGAGGGAGGGAGGAGGGAGGAGGGAGGGAGAAAGGAAGAGAGGAGGGAGGAGGGAGGGAGAAAGGAGGGAGGGAGAAAGGAAGAGAGGAGGGAGGAGGGAGGGAGAAAGGAAGAGAGGTGGGAGAAAGGAAGAGAGGAGGGAGGGAGGTGGGAGAAAGAAAGAGAGGAGGGAGGGAGGAGGGAGGAGGGAGGGAGAAAGGAAGAGAGGAGGGAGGGAGGGAGGGAGGGAGGAGGGAGGGAGAAAGGAAGAGAGGAGGGAGGAGGGAGGGAGGAGGGAGGGAGAAAGGAAGAGAGGAGGGAGGGAGGAGGGAGGAGGGAGGGAGAAAGGAAGAGAGGAGGGAGGAGGGAGGGAGAAAGGAAGAGAGGAGGGAGTAGGGAGGGAGAAAGGAAGAGAGGTGGGAGAAAGGAAGAGAGGAGGGAGGGAGGTGGGAGAAAGAAAGAGAGGAGGGAGGGAGGAGGGAGGAGGGAGGAGGGAGGAGGGAGGGAGGAGGGAGGGAGGGAGGGAGGAGGGAGGAGGGAGGAGGGAGGGAGGAGGGAGGAGGGAGGGAGGAGGGAGGGAGGAGGGAGGAGGGGAATAAAACATGACTCCAAAAAGAAAAGGCTTAGCAACTTAACATCAGCAAAGGGAAAAGTGTGAGGTCGTACGTGGCCTTTGTTGAAGAGACGACAGGTTAAAAAAATAACTAAAGCCAAACACTTGTCTTCTGCAAAGAGAAGGCTGCCATACTGTTGTATTGCTAATTATTGACATTGATGCTCAAAATATAGAGGTCTTCTGAGACGTGACATTTGAGACAGAGAGCCAGGCAGGAATGCCAACAAACCCCTAGAACAAAGGCTCATGGTAATGTCTCAGCCTCTGGTCCTGCTCATGAATATGGCAGCTGTGGAGGTGCGTGTGCGAGCGTGCGTGAATGCACCTACATCAGTTCTGTGTACATGTGCTTGTGTGAGTGTGTGTGTGTGTGTGTGTGTGTGTGTGCGCATGTGTGCCTATGTAGTTGCAGACTTGTGTATATTTGTGTGTGTGTGTCAGCCTAGTGTTCAGCCCATCCTCCACTACCACTGGTGCTGTTGAGGTATGTCTCTCTCTGGCGAAGGCAGGGTCCCTCTGGGGTTGGCCAGTCAATCCAGCAGTCTGTCAGGGCTGGCCAGGGCTGGAGTGACACACCATGCCCAGGGATCAATCCCTCAACCCCTGGGAGTCTACCTCAGCCAACAGGGGCTTCAAAAGCCCTGAAAATCCCCTGAAAATCCCTCACAGGCTCACACCACCCTGACAGATAACTGTAGGGGACACCACTCCCTGTGGGGTGTATGTGTGTTGCATGATGCCACTGTGTGTGTATTGTATTATCTGGGCATTAAAGTGTAGTTAGAGTAGAATTGATTGACTCGTTGTGTGTGGAGCGAGGGCCATAACAACAATCTAAAGGCATTTTGCTTGGAGATGTGAAACACATTTATGATGTTGGTCTTTGTTCGGGGGATGTTGTTTTGCTCTCAGAGCGCGTGTGTGTGTGTAGGTTTGTGTGTGTGTGTGTGTGTGTGTGTGTGTGTGTGTGTGTGTGTGTGTGTGGGAGTGGGAGTGTGTGTGTGTGTGTGTGTGTGTGTGTGTGTGTGTGTGTGTGTGTGTGTGTGTGTGTGTGTGTGTGTGTGTGTGTGTGTGTGTGTGTGTGTGAGTGGGAGTGTGTGTGTGTGTGTGTGTGTGTGTGTGTGGAAGTGTGTGTGTGTGTGTGTGTGTGTGTGTGTGTGTGTGTGTGTGTGTGTGTGTGTGTGTGTGGGAGTGTGTGTGTGTGTGTGTGTGTGTGTGTGTGTGTGTGTGTGTGTGTGTGTGTGTGTGTGTGTGTGTGTGTGTGTGTGTGTGTGTGTGTGTGTGTGTGTGTGTGTGTGTGTGTGGGAGTGGGAGTGTGTGTGTAGGAGTGTAAGTGAGTGTACCGTATGTTTGTATTCATACTGTTGAAAAGCATGCCTTCATTCTCTCCAGTGAATTTCTTCGACAAATTGGCCATGCTTTGTTCAGGATCTCATCTGCCCTCAATTTACTCTCCCTGTGACCTCTCACCCCTGACCTGTCAACACAGCGTTCCTTTCTTTATTACTCAAAGCCAATTGTTTTGAAAAGAAAAAGGACATAAATACTTGGTAATATTCTGGTCTCACTCAAGTGGAACCAAGAGTTGTTATAGTAAATCAAAGGCCAAGTAGGGAGCCTCACCAGTGTGTGTGTGTGTGTGTGTGTGTGTGTGTGTGTGTGTGTGTGTGTGTGTGTGTGTGTGTGTGTGTGTGTGTGTGTGTGTGTGTGTGTGTGCGTGCGTGCGTGCGTGTATGTGTGTCTCTGTGTGCGTCTGTGTGTCTGTGTATGCATGCGTGTGTGTGGACTTCAGCTAGTATACATGTGTTTTTGTATATGTTTAACAAGCGAGTGACACTTTTCTCTCCTTAGCTAATCTCCCTCTCTCCATCCTCTTTCCATTGGCACAGAGTTGCGTTCTTCTTCCCCTGTTCCTCCTGCTTCCCTCTGCTTCATCTGTCTTTCAGCTAGTTTAGCAGGGCTGCTGTGGGTCTGTCTTTCAGCTAGCTTAGCAGGGCTGCTGTGGGTCTGTCTTTCAGCTAGCTTAGCAGGGCTGCTGTGGGTCTGTCTTTCAGCTAGTTTAGCAGGGCTGCTGTGGGTCTGTCTTTCAGCTAGTTTAGCAGGGCTGCTGTGGGTCTGTCTTTCAGCTAGTTTAGCAGGGCTGCTGTGGGTCTGTCTTTCAGCTAGCTTAGCAGGGCTGCTGTGGGTCTGTCTTTCAGCTAGTTTAGCAGGGCTGCTGTTGGTCTGTCTTTCAGCTAGTTTAGCAGGGCTGCTGTGGGTCTGTCTTTCAGCTAGTTTAGCAGGGCTGCTGTGGGTCTGTCTTTCAGCTAGCTTAGCAGGGCTGCTGTGGGTCTGTCTTTCAGCTAGTTTAGCAGGGCTGCTGTGGGTCTGTCTTTCAGCTAGTTTAGCAGGGCTGCTGTGGGTCTGTCTTTCAGCTAGCTTAGCAGGGCTGCTGTGGGTCTGTCTTTCAGCTAGTTTAGCAGGGCTGCTGTGGGTCTGTCTTTCAGCTAGCTTAGCAGGGCTGCTGTGGGTCTGTCTTTCAGCTAGCTTAGCAGGGCTGCTGTGGGTCTGTCTTTCAGCTAGCTTAGCAGGGCTGCTGTGGGTCTGTCTTTCAGCTAGCTTAGCAGGGCTGCTGTGGGTCTGTCTTTCAGCTAGCTTAGCAGAACTGCTGTGGGTCTGTCTTTCAGCTAGATTAGCAGGGCTGCTGTGGGTCTGGCCTGAGGCTGGGGATGTATCATGTTCCCCCTCTTACTCCCACAACAGATTGATCGGGGCTCCCTCCTTATCTAAATATTTTCCTTTCCCCCTGTACTATTGGAGATTGATGGCCTTTGATGTGTGGTTGGAGGGTGGGGTATGAAGGGGGTAGGTGGGTAGGGGGGTAGGCGGGTAGGGGGCTAGGTAAAGGCCTGGCAGAGCCACTCATGTGACCTGATGCTGGGAAGGCTCCTTCCTGGAACACACATTTAGTTGGTCGAACAAGTACATTCAATTAAGCACTGATTTCTAATTAAGGATGATCAATTAAAGTCAATTAGATCAGTTGGAATAAAGCAGTACATTTAGCTGACATCAATATTGATTATTTATTTATGCAGTTTCAATGATGCATGTAGGCTCCTTTATTGTGGAGTATCTGTGGTGTCCATAGGGGAGTATTCAAAGAGACTAGGGAACGTCAAAAATGTCTGTAAACATCAATGCCAGAGACAATTCCTGATTGTTTACAGCACATATCGCATCATTCAGAGCTTAATTTGTCAATTTCTGTTTTCTTTTAGATTCATTTCAAGCCTTGCCTTATTGCTCCCAAAGCAACTAAGGCTGTGTTTACACAGGAAGCCCAATTCTGATATTCTTTTCCCAATTGGTCTATTGACCAATCAGATCAGCTCTGAAAAAGAGCTGGTGTGAAAATATCTGATGTGATTGGTCAAAAGACCAATTAGTGGGAGAAAAAAAAAAAAAATTCTGAATTGGGGAGCCTTTGTAAACACAGCCTAATTGTAGCCACACTAGGCCAAGTCGCCTGAGATAACAATGTTAATGTCAGTAATTGTTGCAACTGCACTTAAATAATGGCCTCTTTCGTTGTGTCCCTCTCTCTAATCAATTCAAATAAGCTTTATTGACACAGTTATATGGGGTTACTGTACTGAGCAAGCAAATAATTACCCTGCTTATTTGTGTAGAAAGTCACAAGCAACACAACCCCCCCACCATCCCAGTTAACCGGTCAGTGTCAGGGGATAAGTAGGGGGGCTCTGTTTCTACATGACCCCTCACCCCTCACCTCTGCTTCTTATTTACAGTAGATCTTCCTCTCTTCCACCTCTCCTCTCTTCTTTTCTCCTCTGTCGTCTCACTGCCTCTCTCTCTCTCTCTCTATCTCTTTGCACTGGTTGCTCCAGAGCGTACAGTGTATGTGACAAGGAAGGGAAAGGGGAGAAACAGCAAGGTAATTTCAATGACTAATGGAGAAATTCACAGGAAACCCTGAACATTCTTCCTCGCATTAAGCTATTAGCTTCTTGCGGGAGCTGAGGGATGAAGAGAAAAGAGAGGGAGAGAGGGGGGTTGATGGGAGAGAGAGAGTGAGCTGAAGCAAGCGAATAAAAGAGGGATATAAGGAGGAAAAGAAAACAAGCATGGATTGTGTGTGTGGGAGGGAGTGTCCTTAAAACAACAGCAACAGAAAGAGAAAGGAACTTGTAGCAGTTTGGCCCCCCTGTTCTGTGGCAGAATGTGTCTCAGTGGCATTTACACGTTCACAGTGATTTATTGGGCCTGGCGTCCCCCTCTGTCTCCTTCGTCAATGCAGGCCTCTCAGTGCCAGGAAAGCAACCTAAGCCCATGGAGACAGTGGTCCTGGAGAATTCTCTTTCCCTCTGCACCTGTTAGGGCCAAGGGGAAACCAGAGCCTGTAATGATGTGTGAAAGTGGCTCTGTCCGATTGCCCGTGTGATAGTGTCAATCCGCTAATGTTTTGAATGGGAGACTATTGAGACCTTAAGATCCTATCGGCACGGGATGCACATTTAGAGAGGATTTGTTCACTTCATATTAGCGGTGGAGAAGTCAGGATGATTTGGAGATCGGGGGGTAGAGACCGGGATAAGGGAAATGAACTTGACCATACATAGATACAGTGCATTCGGAAAGTATTCAGATCCCTTCCCTTTTTCCGCATTTTGTTACATTACAGCCTTATTCTAAAATAGATTAAATTGTTTTTATTCCTCAACAATCTACATACAATACAGAACAGGTATTTTTTTACATTTTTGCAAATTTATAGAGAAAAACAAAACTGAAATATAACATTTACTTAAGTATTCAGACCCTTTACTCAGTAATTTGTAGAAGCACCTTTTGAAGGGATAACAGCCTAGAGTCTTCTTGGGTATGACGCTGTAAACTTGGCACACCTGTATTTGGGGAGTTTCTCTCATTCATCTCTGCTCTTTCAGGTTGGATGGGGAGCATCGCTACACATCTATTTTCAGGTCTCTCCAGAGATGTTCGGGCTCTGACTGGGCCACTCAAGGACATTCAGAGACTTGTCCAGAAGCCACTCCTGCGATGTCTTGGCTGTGTGCTTAGCGTCGTTGTCCTGTTGGAAGGTGAACCTTCGCCCAAGTCTGAAGTTCTGAGAGCTCTGGAGCTGGTTTTCATCAAGGGTCTCTCTGTACTTGCTCTGTTCATCTTTCCCTCAATCCTGACTAGTCTCCCAGTCCCTGCCGCTGAAAAACATCCCCCTCGGCATGATGCAGCCTCCACCATGCTCCACCCTAGGGATGGTGCCAGGTTTCCTCCAGTCGTAACACATGGCATTCAGGCCAAAGATTTCAATCTTGATTTCATCAGACCAGAGAATCTTGTTGGAAGGTGAACCTTCGCCTCATGGTCTGAGAGTCCTTTAGGTGCCTTTTGGAAAACTCCAAGCTGGCTGTCATGTGCCTTTTACTGAGGAGTGGTTTCCGTCTGGCCAGTCTACCATAAAGGCCTGATTGGTGGAGTGCTACAGAGTTGGTTGTCCTTCTGGAAGATTCGCTCATATCCACAGAGGAACTCTGGAGTGACCATTGGGTCCTTGGTCACCTCCCTGACCAAGGCCCTTCTCCCCCCATTGCTCAGTTCTAAACTTCTTCCGTTTAAGAATGATGGAGGCCACTGTGTTCTTGGGAACCTTCAATGCTGCAGAAATTTGTTGGTACCCTTCCCCAGATCTGTGCCTTGACACAATCTTGTTTCAGAGCTCTACAGACAATTCCTTTGACCTCTTGGCTTGGTTTTTGCTCTGACATGCACTGTCAACTGTGGGACCCTATATAGACAGGTGTGTGCCTTTCCAAATCATGTCCAATCAATTGAATTCCACAGGTGGAAAGTTTTAAGTTCCTCAGCGTACACATCACGGACAAACTGAAATTGTCCACCCACACAGACACCATGGTAAATAAGGCGCAACAGCAACAGTGCCTCTTCAACAGCACCTCTTCAACCTTAAGAGGCTGAAGACATTCGGCTTGTCACCAAAAATACTCACAAACTTTTACAGATGCACAATCGAGAGCATCCTGTCTGGCTGTATCACCGCCTGGTACGGCAACTGCTCCGCCTACAACCGCACGTCTAGTGAGGTCTGCACAACGCATCACTGGGGGCTAACTACCTGCCCTCCAGGACACCTACACCACCCGATGTCACAGGAAGACCAAAAAGATAATCAAGGACAACAACCACCCGAACCACTGCCTGTTCACCCCACTATCATCCAGAAGGCGAGGTCAGTACAGGTTCATCAAAGCTGGGACAGAGAGACTGAAAAACAGCTTCTATCTCAAGGCCATCAGACTGTTAAACAGCCATCACTAACATTGAGTGGCTGCTGCCAACATACTGACTCAAATCTCTAGCCACTTTAATAATAAAAAAATGAATGTAATAAATGTATCACTAGTCACTTTAAACAATGCCTCTTTATTTCATGTTTACATACCCTACATTACTCATCTCATATGTACAGTGGGGAGAACAAGTATTTGATACACTGCCGATTTTGCAGGTTTTCCTACTCACAAAGCATGTCTGTCATTTTTATCATAGGTACACTTCAACTGTGAGAGACGGAATCTAAAACAAAAATCCAGAAAATCACATTGTATGATTTTTAAGTAATTAATTTGCATTTTATTGCATGACATAAGTATTTGATACATCAGAAAAGCAGAACTTAATATTTGGTACCGAAACCTTTGTTTGTAATTACAGAGATCATACGTTTCCTGTAGTTCTTGACCAGGTTTGCACACACTGCAGCAAGGATTTTGGCCCACTCCTCCATACAGACCTTCTCCAGATCCTTCAGGTTTCGGGGCTGTCGCTGGGCAATACGGACTTTCAGCTCCCTCCAAAGATTTTCTATTGGGTTCAGGTCTGGAGACTGGCTAGGCCACTCCAGGACCTTGAGATGCTTTTTACCGAGCCACTCCTTAGTTGCCCTGGCTGTGTGTTTCGGGTCATTGTCATGCTGGAACCCAGACCCATCTTCAATGCTTTTACTGAGGGAAGGAGGTTGTTGGCCAAGATCTCGCGATACATGGCCCCATCCATCCTCCCCTCAATAAGGTGCAGTTGTCCTGTCCCCTTTGCAGAAAAGCATCCCCAAAGAATGATGTTTCCACCTCCATGCTTCACGGTTGGGATGGTGTTCTTGGGGTTGTACTCATCCTTCTTCCTCCAAACACGGTGAGTGGAGTTTAGACCAAAAAGCTCAATTTTTGTCTCATCAGACCACATGACCTTCTCCCATTCCTCCTCTGGATCATCCAGATGGTCATTGGTAAACTTCAGACGGGCCTGGACATGCGCTGGCTTGCGTGCGATGCAGGATTTTAATCCATGACGGCCTACTGTGTTACTAATGGTTTTCTTTGAGACTGTGGTCCCAGCTCTCTTCAGGTCATTGATCAGGTCCGGCCGTGTAGTTCTGGGCTGATCCCTTCCTCATGATCATTGATGCCCCACGAGGTGAGATCTTGCATGGAGCCCCAGACCGAGGGTGATTGACCGTCATCTTTAACTTCTTCCATTTTCTAATAATTGCGCCAACAGTTGTTGCCTTCTCACCAAGCTGCTTTCCTATTGTCCTGTGGCTCATCCGAGCCTTGTGCAGGTCTACAATTTTATCCCTGTTGTCCTTACACAGCTCTCTGGTCTTGGCTATTGTGGAGAGGTTGGAGTCTGTTTGATTGAGTGTGTGGACAGGTGTCTTTTATACAGGTAACAAGTTCAAACAGGTGCAGTTAATACAGGTAATGAGTGGAGAACAGGAGGGCTTCTTAAAGAAAAACGAACAGGTCTGTGAGAGCCGGAATTCTTACTGGTTGGTAGGTGATCAAATACTTATGTCATGCAATAAAATGCTCATTAATTACCTAAAAATCTTACAAGGTGATTTTCTGGATTTTTAAAAAAATTCTGTCTCTCACAGTTTAAGTGTACCTATGATAAAAATGACATGCTTTGTAAGTAGGAAAACCTGCAAAATCGGCAGTGTATCAAATACTTGTTCTCCCCACTGTATATACTTTACTCTATACCATCTACTGCATCTTGCTTATGCCATTCGGCCATTGCTCATCCATATATTTATATGTACATATTCTTATTCATTCCTTTACACTTGTGTGTTTAAGGTAGTTGTGGAATTGTTAGATTACTTGTTAGATATTACTGCATGGTCGGAACTAGAAGCACAAACATTTCGCTACACTCGCCTTAACATCTGCTAACCATGTGTATGTGACCAAAAAGATTTGAAGTTGTAGAAACATCTCAAAGATGATCATTGGAAACAGGATGCACCGGAGCTCAATTTCAAGTCTCATAGCAAAGGGTCTGAATACTTATGTAAATGAGGTTTTAATAAGTTTGCTCAATATAAAAAAAACACTGTTTTCGCTTTGTCATTATGGGGTATTGTGTATAGGTTCATCAGGGGAAAAAATTATTTAATCCATTTTAGAATAAGACTGTAACGTAACAAAATATGGAATAAGTCAATCGGTCTGAATATTTTCTGAAGGGACTGTATGTTATGGTCACTCAACCAGGGTGGAATTAGGGCCAATGTTCTCATCTTCAGGCTCTTTATACCGCTATGACCCGGTCACTGAGTACATGATGAATTACAGTATTTAGATTTTTTTGAAATCAGTATTTATCTATATAAAGCAGTGTAAATCACCAGAGATATTTTCAGTTATGACAGCATGACTGCAACATTCCTCAGTAGCCTGTGTTAGCCTGGTGTCATGGAACCCCCCTGGATGAAAGGCTACAGTCAGACTGACACCATGGAGGAAGAGGGTAAACATTAAGCTGTTTCACATATAGACAGCTTAGTTAAGAGACGGAGGAAAGGAGAAGAGGGGGAGAGGGAAGGATAAAGTGTACCTAATACCATTCAGTGTAGAAGGCCTGTATTCTCTCAGTGAGCCGTGATATGGCATGGGCACCATAGGGAGGGGTTATTTCAGTTCTGCCCGGAAACAATGTGTGTCTTAACACCAGTAACCGTTTAGTGGAAACTCCACAGAACTAACATTTATCTAAATAAAAAGAGGAAACTTTTTCTCCACCAACCTGACAGAGACACTGAATGAATCCCAAAGATGTATCAAAAACAGACACATTAAAACACATTAAAAGCACAGTATACCGTATATCCCCATACCCCATACGTATATCCCCATACCAGAACTAATGCATAAACAACATCTCAGCTGTGGTCGTGTCACTGGTGGAGTCACAGTGAGGTCTCAGGTGATTTGTCAGATTGGTTAGGAAATGGTAGTGGAATTACCTCTAATTGGCTGGTAATTACAGAGAGGGGCTGTACTGTATGTGTGTACGAAGAGTGGAAAATTACATTTCAGTTTAGATTGCCTGTGATTAAAGACAACAACAAAGTAAACATTTAGCAAGAGTGGCCGTGTTGGGGTTTAGCTTGTTGTTCTTGTCGTCCTGTATGAATGAAACCCACTGCTTTTAATCCATAATTGAGATAGAGTGATGATGGCGCTGCAGTGGATAGCTGCCATTTTACGGGCTCAGGACCAATTCTGCTATTTTGTGTATATATAAAATTTCCGTCATAATTTCTTATGACTGAAAACAGCTTCTGGACATCAGGTAGCTTTGGGTACGGTTAAGGGGGAGGTGTGTGTCTCTTCATCAATAACAGCTGGTGCACTATCTCTAATGTTGAGGAAGACTCAAGGTTTTGCTTGTCTGAATTAGAATACCTCATGATAAGCTACAGATCATGCTACTAAGAGTTTTCATTCATATTTTTTGTAGCTGTCTATTTACCGCCACAAACCGATGCTGGCACTAAGACCGCACTCCGCGAGCTGTATAAGGCCATAAGCAAACAAGAAAATGCTCATCCAGAGGCGGCGCTCTTAGTGGCAGATGATTTTAATGCAGGGAAACTGAAATCCATCATACGTCATTTTTACCAGCATGTCACCTGTTTAAAAACTCTAGATCACCTTCACTCTGCACACAAAAACACATACAAAGCTCTCTCTCGCCCGTCATTTGGCAAATCTGAACATAACTCTATGTTCCTGATTCCTGCTTACAAGCAAAAAACCCAGGAAGAACTAGCTCAATACGGAAGTAGTCTGATGAAGCAGATGCTCAGCTATTGGACTGTTCCGCAAGCACAGACTGGAATGTGTTCCGGGATACATCCGATAACATTGAGGAGTTTACCACATCAGTCACCGGCTTCATTAATAAGTGCATCAATGACGTTGTCCCCACAGTGACCGTACGTACATATCCCAACTAGAATCCATGGATTACATGCAACATCTGCACTGAGCTAAAGGATAGATCTGCCGCTTTCAAGGAGTGGTACACTAATCCGGACGCTTATAAGATATCCCGCTATGAACTCCGACTTGCCATGAAACAGTCAAAACGTCCATACAGGACTAAGATGGAATCATACTACCCCAGCTCTGAAGCTTGTCAGATATGGGAGGGCTTGTAAACTACAGTGAGCTCCAAAAGTATTGGGGCAGTGACACATTGTTGGTTGTTTTTGCTCTGTACTCCAGCACTTTGGATTGGAAATGATACGGTGACTATGAGCTTTATTTGAGGATGTTTTCAACTATATCTGGGGAACCATTTAGACATGACAGCACTTTTTGTACATAGTCCCCCCATTTTAAGGGATCAAAAGTATTGGGATAAATTCACTTGTGTATGAAAGTCAAAAGTGTAGTATTTGGTCCCATATTCCTTACACACAATGATTACATCAAGCTTGTGAATCTATTAACTTGATGGATTAATTTGCTGTTTGTTCTGGTTGTGTTAAGATTATTTTGTGCCCAATTGAAATTAATGTTGAGTAATGTATTGTGTCTTTTGGGAGTCATTTTTATTGTAAATAGAAGTAGAATATGTTTCTAAACACTTCTACATTACTGTGGATGCTACCATGATTGTGGATGCTACCATGATTGTGGATAGTCCTGAATGAATAGTGAATAATGTTGAGTGAGAAAGTTACAGAAGCACAAATATCATACCCCCCCAAAATGTTGTGCATCTGTAATACCTACACTAGGGGGGGGGGGGGGGGGGGTGGGGGCAGGTAGCCTAGTGGTTAGAGTGTTGAACTAGTAACCAAAAGGTTGCATGAACTGATAAGGTGTAATTCTGCCCCTGAACAAAGCAGATAACCGACTGTTCCTAGACAGTGATTGAAATCAAGAATTTGTTCTCAACTGACTTGACCTAGTTAAATAAAGTCCTTTAAAAAAATATTTTAAAAAGCACTTTCTTTTGCCCATTAAAATGACATCAAATTGATCAGAAACACAGTGTAGACATTGTTAATGTTGTAAATGACTATTGTAGCTGGAAACGGCTGATTTTTAATGGAATATCTACATAAGCGCACAAAGGGCCATTATCAGCAACCATCACTCCTCTGTTCCAATGTCTAGTTTGAGAAACAGACGCCTCACAAGTCCTCAACTGGCAACTTAATTAAATAGAACACCTGTCTCAACGTCAACAGTGAAGAGGCAACTCCGGGATGCTGGCCTTCTAGGCAGAGTTGCAAAGAAAAAGCTCAGACTGGCCAATAAAAAGAAAATGTTAAGATGGGCAAAAGAACACAGACACTGGACAGAGGAAGATTGGAAAAAAGTGTTATGGACAGACAAATCTAAGTTTGAGGTGTTCGGATCACAAAGAAGAACATTCGTGAGATGCAGAAAAAATGTAAAGATGCTGGAGGAGTGCTTGACGCCATCTGTCAAGCATGGTGGAGGCAATGTGATAGTCTGGGGGTGTTTTGGTGGTGCTAAAGTGGAAGATTCGTACAGGGTAAAAGGGATCGTGAAGAAGGAAGGCTATCACTCCATTTTGCAACGCCATGCCTGTGGATGGCACTTAATGTGGACGGCACTTAATTGAAACAAATTTCCTCCTACAACAGGACAATGACACAAAGCATAGCTCCAAACTATACAATAACTACTGTATTTAGAGAAGAAGTAGTCAGCTGGTATTCTGTCTATAATGGAGTGGCCAGCACAGTCACTGGATCTCAACCTTATTGAGCTGTTGTGGGAGCAGCTTGACCGTATGATACGTAAGAACTGCCCATCAAGTCAATCCAACTTGTGGGAGGTGCTTCAGGAAGCATGTGATGAAATCTCTTCAGATTACCTCAACAAGTTGACAACTAGAATGCAAAAGGTCTGCAAGGCTGTAATTGCTGCAAATGGAGGATTCTTTGACAAAAGCAAAGTTTGAAGGACAATTATTATTTCAATTTAAAATCATTATTTATAACCTTGTCAACGTCTTGACTATATTTCCCTATTCATTTTTCAACTAATTTCATGTATGTTTTCATGGAAAACAAGGACATTTCTGAGTGACCCCCCAAACTTTTGATCAGCAGTGTACATGTTTCAAGCAGACCACAATAGTCCTTGTGCCCAAGAATCTGTCTAAATGATTATCGTCCCGTAGCACTCCCATCTGTAGCCATGAAATGCTTTGAAAGACTGGTCATGGCTTACTTCAACGCCATCATTCCAGACACCCTGGACCCACTCCAATTCTCCCCAACAGATCCACAGATGATGCAAACTATTGCATTCCACACTGCCCTTTCCCACTTGGACAAGAGGAACACCTATGTGAGAATGCTGTTCATTGACTATAGCTCAGCATTCAACACCATAGTACTTTTCAAGCTCATCACTAAGCTCAGGACCCTGGGACTGAACACCTCCCTCTGCAACTGGATCCTGGACTTCCTGACGGGCCGCTCCCAGGTGATGAGGGGAGGCAACATCACATCCGCCACTGTGACCCTTAACACGGGGGGCCCTCAGGGTGACACGACAATGGTTGGCCTGATCACCGATGACGAGGAGACAGCCTATAGGGAGGAGGTCAGTGACCTGGCAGTGTGGTGCCAGGACAACAACCTCTCCCTCAACATCAGCAAGACAAAAGATCTGATCGTGGACTACAGGAAACGTATGGCCTTCCACAATGACGGGGCTGTAGTGGAGCGGATTGAGAGTTTCATTTTCCTCGGTGTCTACATCATTAAGCAATTATCATAGTCCACACACACCAACATTATCATGAAGAACGTACAACAATGCCTCTTCCCCCTCAGGAGGCTGAAAAGGTTTGTCATGGGCCCTCAGATCCTCAAAAGGTTCAACAGCTGCACCATTGAGAGCACCTTGACTGGCTGCATCACCGCTTGGTACGGAAAGTGCTTAGCATCCAACCGCAAGGAGCTGCAGAGGCTGGTGAGTACGGCTCAGTACATTAACGCTGCTGAGCTCCTTGCCATCCAGGACCTCTATAGCTGGCAGTGTCAGAAGAAGCCCCTAAAAATGGTCAAAGATTCCAGCCACCCAAGTCATAGACTGTTCTATCTACTACCACAGGGCAAGCGGTACAGCTGCACCAAGTGTGGAACCAACAGTACCCTGAACAGCTTCTAGCCCCAAGCCATAAGACATAGTTAGTTAAATAGTTCAGCTATCTGCATTGACCATTTTTACACTAACTCTTTTGACTCATCACATAGGCTGCTGCTACTGTTTATTATCTATCCTATTGCTTAGACACTTTACCACTACCAATATGTACATGTCTACCTCAATTACCTTGTACTGGTACCCCGTGTATATAGCCAAGTTATCGTCATCAAATCAAATTTTATTGGTCACATACACATGGTTAGCAGATGTTAATGCGAGTGTAGCGAAATGCTTGTCAAGGACCTGAAGCGAGGCGACCATCTCTGTCGGTGCCATTCATTTTGTATTTATACCTTGTGTTATTATTTTATAGTTCTTTCTCTCTGCATTGTTGGGAAGGGCCCGTAAGCATTTCACTGTTAGTCTACACCTGTTGTTTATGAAGCATGAGATGAATAACATTTGATATTTATGAGAAGCCTATGCTCACCATCATCAGGAGTCCTCAGATGTACCCCTCCTCTCCCCCCCCACCCCTTTTCCTCTCACCCCTCACCCCCCTCCCCTCCAGATGGGAGCCCATTCTCACCTACTCTGAGCAAGGATCTAATTGGGGGCAATCATTCAGATAAATAGGCTTGTGAATCAGTGAGCTGCTCCCTGTGTTGAGGCCATCCTCTCTGGGTCCCTCATCTCTCTTATCCCCCTGGCTCACTCTCCCATTAAAATGCCATGTCCCCCTCTCACCGTTTGCTGACTGATCCTACATGCCTTTGTGTGGGAGAGGGGAGAGGCACAGCACAAATGGAGGGGTAGAGAGAGAGATGGAGAGAGAGAGGGATAGATAGAGTGAGGCCAGCCCTGTTGTTGACTGGTGCCATTGTCTCAGACCTCTGGGAGCCGCCTCCTTCACAGGGGGGACCCAGATGTTTCCAACAGTGCTCCACTTTTCACTCCTCTCTTCCCCTTTTTCCCTATTTCTCCCAGCAGCTCACCCTCTTCCTATTCTCTCACAGAGAGGCCACAGTAGTTCATAGTCAATGGTAAGGTATGGGCAGCATTTAGATGTTTCATAGGGAACTATACCTGTATGTATGTATGTATGTATGTATGTATGTATGTATGTATGTATGTATGTATGTATGTATGTATGTATGTGTGTGTGTGTGTGTGTGTGTGTGTGTGTGTGTGTGTGTGTTTGTGTGTGTGTGTGTGTGTGTGTGTGTGTGTGTGTGTGTGTGTGTGTGTGTGTGTGTGTGTGTGTATGCATGCATGATTGTGTGTGTGTTCGAGTGTGCGTAGGTGCAACCACTGAGTGGAAGCAGTTAGTAGGACAATAAGGTGTGCACATATTTGTCACAGGCTTGAGGGAAGAGAAGGTTGCTATATTGAAATGGTGCACCATAAAATATGTACAGTGATTGCAGGGCCCTTCAGCTGAAGAGGACCCAGCCTCCCTCTCTCCTCTCGCCTCTCTGAGTTTCTTCCCCCATTCACCGGGTGTGAGTGGGTAGACAGTGTTGGTGTCAGTGGTATCTGACTGGTGGGGCGATCCCATAGAGAGGCTGATGGAGTGGGGGGTGTAGGGGCCAACAGGGTGGGGCAGCATGTTGAGTGATCCAACCCCACTTAGCGCCACTCCTCTCCTCCATAGTCTCTCTATCCCTCTGTCTCTCATGGATGTGTCTGGTTATTGCTTGTTTTCCCATTCTCTGATCCTAATGCTTCAGTAGTAGTGACAACTCCAGTCTAACTGTGTGGACTTCTACCCATGCTTATTGTCTCTCTGAGGTATTGTGGTGTTGAGGTACTGCTTCTAACCACTGCCACAGCACATGTCAGATATATTATGTATGGTTGAGAGGTCAGAGGTTAAACTATGACCCCGGTCCTGTCCACATACATTATGTGTCTCCTCCAACACAGACACCATCTAGCTTCTCCCTGGTGGGGGATATTCTAGAGAATCTTAAAGCAATCTGGCCCATTTGGAACCTTATTTCCTGTTCACTGAATTCACTGGGCTAATCTTGGTGGAATATTTGAAACATATGTTGTGTGTTATGTTTACTCAAAACGCTGTTACGTAGATGAATCCTAAAGAAAGAGGCATGTTTGTGTGTGCTTGAGCTCATGTTATCATGTGAGGGAGTGTGTACGTGCTCTTTTTCTATCCTGTTTGTGTGCTATTTTTATTGTGTGTGTCTGTGTGTGCTCGCATGTGCACATTTGTGTGTGTGAGTGCCGGTGTCAGCACTGCGGGCTGAAAAACAGTCATGCAACCCCTCTCCAGTATCAATTAAAGCCAGCAGCCCACTCCACACTCACCCAGGTTTACTCCCCCAGCTCTCTCTCCGGAGCATCACCACTAGCAGGGAAAACATTAACATAAGTAAGTTCTCTCTATCTGTTCTCTCTCTTTCTATCTATCTGCTCTCTCTCTCTATCTGCTCTCTATCTCTGCTCTCTCTGCTCTCTCTCTATCTTCTCTTTCTGCTCTCTCTATCTCTGATCTCTCTATCTGCTCTCTCTCTTTCTGCTCTCTCTCTATCTGCTCTCTCTCTCTGCTCTCTCTCTCTATCTGCTCTCTCTCTCTCTGCTCTCTATCTACTCTCTCTCTATCTGCTCTTTCTGCTCTCTCTCTCTATCTCTGCTCTCTCTCTTTCTGCTTTCTCTCTTTCTGCTCTCTCTCTTTCTGCTCTCTCTCTTTCTGCTCTCTCTTTCTGCTCTCTCTCTCTGCTCTCTCTCTCTATCTGCTCTCTCTCTCTCTCTGCTCTTTCTCTCTCTCTCTCTACCTGCTCTCTCTCTCTCTCTGCTCTCTCTTTCTCTCTGCTCTCTCTTTCTCTCTCTGCCTTCGTACCTGCTTTGACACCAAATCACAGTGAAAACATCATTGTCATGGAGAGATGATAACAATGAAACGCCTGGAAATCATCATGATTGTTAGTGCTGGACCTGGGATGGGGAGAGGCCTAATGTAATTGTTCAGACCCTTGTCTCTGTTGATACAGCCTCTTCAGAAGGCATGTGATGTAGCTAAAAGCTATCCCCAGGCCAAATAATTAGAGACACCATTCAGGGTGGCATTAGCAGGATCCACTGCCACTCTCCCCCTATCTCCCCCCTCCTCCCCCCGCTCCACCTGGGCTGCAGTTTTATACACCACTCTGGGTGTTATTCAAGCCATTAACAGGGAGAGTAACAGTGTGTGTGTGTGTGTGTGTGTGTGTGTGTGTGTGTGTGTGTGTGTGTGTGTGTGTGTGCGTGCACACGTGTGTTAACTAATGTGCGTGTGCATTTGTGTTTCTTAGTATGTTGTACCAATGCATTATGCCCACACTGACATGGATTGTGTAAGATAGTTTGAGTTGAGTTTATTGAAGTATTCTATACAGTGTACATATCATCTAATAGGGCTACCACTCTCACAATCTCCAGCCATTAAATTAATTAAATCAATCCATCCATGGCTGAGCTCAAAACAGAGTGAACAGACAAACTGTGAGTGCTATGTTCAGGAGCATCACTTCAAACTGGACTCAATAATGGACTGGTTGGGTTTGAGAGGGGGCAGTCTGTCTCCTTCAAATAAAATGCTTCTGGAAATGAAAAGTTTATAGTACTTGCTGTTAAAGTGTCACACGTTGCTAAGATGGAGAGAAACATTGGAGAATAGACTCTCATGGAGTGAGCTGTGTGTGTTTGGGCTGAAGTACAGTGAGAAACACAAATGACTCTCTCTCTCTCTCTCTCTCTCTCTCTCTCTCTCTCTCTCTCTCTCTCTCTCTCTCTCTCTCTCTCTCTCTCTCTCATTCTATTTTCCTCTCTTCCCCTCTCTCCCTCCACTTCTCTTTTTCCAGTGGCCTTTATAGGTTATCCGACTCCTTGCCAGTTTGTTTTAAAAATGACCGTGCAGATGTTTCTCCGTGTGACTGACTTTTATAGTTTAGAAAATATGATATCAGTTTTCCCTCAGATTGTGTTACTGTATTTAAAATGACTGAGAAAAAGAGCACAGGGGGAAGGAGAGTTAGACTGAGACGGGGGCAATGGGATTTTGGGGCAGTGTATTGGGGGCAGGTCTCTAAATCCTGTGGTCTCATGGTGCAGACTAGAGCAGACAACATCACAGGGGAGAAGAGAGGGGGGGAAATGGGGGTGGGGAGGAGGGAGAAACTTCAGGGTAGCAAGGTTTGGCTCACAGCATTAGACACAGATTCGTTCTAATTTCAAAGGACAACACAAGTGTCAAATTTGGGGATATTAGTTTTTGATAGGCAGCTAGGGCAAAGCACACAAGTGGGGGAGCCACACTGTTTCCTATTACAGTGTCTAACTCCCGGTACGCCCCGCCTGCCTGAGAATGACTGTCACTTCAGTACTCCTTCCTTCCTCACTCATTCTGTTTTCCCTCCATCTCCTCAATTACCCCCCCCCCCCCCCATCTCTCTGTGCCTATGCAGTGTATTGTGTGGTTGTAGAAAGGTGAAGTGTACAGAAAAGGTTGTGTGTTTGCATATGTTTGTTGACTGAAGCAGTGGCAGTGATTACTTCCCGAGGAGCATCAGTGATGGAGCATCGGATGGAGGAGCCATAGCATCCATCAAAATAACAGCAGTGAACTCTGGAGGAAACAGCTTGAACAAAATCGAATAGCCTTTAGAAGGCATGCTGGGGAGAAGATTACAAAAGTACAGGGACAAGCCCAGAGACAAAGTGATGTGGAGAGGAGAGGGGGGACGAGATGTGGACAGAGAGGAAGATAGTTGAAAGGTCAGAGAGAGGCAGACAGGGGGGAAATGAAAGAATGCATATCCTTTAACTGGAGCCGTGGTGTCAAAGCCAGTTTCCCCAGGATTGATGTCATGATGAATCAATTAAGTCATTCATCCACACTCTCACACAAAGGAAAAGCCCCATCAGCGGCACTTCTAACTTTTCCTTGTGAAAATATGCCAAATAACAACAGTAACAATAATGGAAAGATTAAAGAAATGGAACTACGCCACTGGCCGGTTCATAACGTCTGAGATTTTGATCTGCCAAGCAACCGGGAGATGAAGGAGGGGCTAGGGGGATTTTTCTTCACAGGCCCAATCCGTTTGTTTAGAGGGGGGCTCGAGTTGCAGTAATAAAGCTGAGCTCTCTCAACTCTCTCATGGCTCATACGTGTAATGCACACGTTATCAGACGGCATGGCAAGAACAGTTTGTCCAGACACTTAACCCTATGTCCTCACTGACTAGCCCCACTGCTAAATCACCACTCATAGGACTCTGCTTGTGTGGCATGGGCCAACCAAGGGTTATACAGTATTTATTAGTATGTGTTTACTTGTAACAAAGGGATATCAATGCAAATTGAAAGTAGGCTCATGAGACAAAGCAAGTGATAGCTGGAAGTGTTCAGATGATGTTGCAATGATCCCTGAAAGTCAGAATATGTTATCTATATGAAACTTCCCCCTTAGACCCCATTCAGTCACGTCAAGTTACCTCATTCTCTTCGGAGTCAGTTTCTGAATGTTCTTTTTACACTCATCTGCATTGGCAACAAGCACCAAGTGTCAACAAGACCCTAGTACTCAAACGACAACTATGCTGCCTAATACTACTACTACCACCGCCGCCACAACCACTACTACCACCACTACCACCACTACCACCACCACCACTACCACCACCACCACTACCACCACTACCACCACCACCGCCACCACCACTAGTACCACCACTACCACCACTACCACCACCACTACTACCACCACTACCACCACCACCACTACCACCACCACCACTACCACCACTACCACCACCACCGCCACCACCACTAGTACCACCACTACCACCACCACTACTACCACCACTACCACCACCACTACCACCACCACTACTACCACCACTACCACCACCACTGCAGCCGCCACCACCGCCACCACTGCCACCACCGCCACCACCACTACCACCACCGCCACCACCACTACTACCACCACCACCACTACCACCGCCGCCAACACCACTACCACCACCACCACTACCACCACCACTGCCACCACCACTACTACCACCACCGCCACCACCACTACTACCACCACCACTACCACCACCACTACCACCGCCGCCACCACCACTACCACCACCACTACCACCACCACTACCACTACCACCACCACCACCGCCACCACCGCCGCCACCACTACAGCCACCACTACCACCACCACACTACTGGTACAGTAGTTTACAGTAAGGTAGCCTAGTGGTTCGAGCGTTGGGCCAGTAACCGAAAGGTTGCTGGATCGAATCCCCGAGCTAACAAGATAAATATCTGTCGTTCTGCCCCTGAGCAAGGTAGTTAACCCACTATTCCCTGGGGGCCGAAGACTTGGATGTCGATAATGGCAGCCCCCCGCACCTCTCTGATTCTGAGGGGTTGGGTTAAATGCGGAAGACACATTTCAGTTGAATGCATTCAGTTGGGCCATGATGAATGTACAACTGACTAGGTATCCCCCTTTCCCTAATGTGCATCATAGTCAACATGATTTTCTTAAATCACATGAATGAGCGGTCTTCTTTGAACTGCCATCTCCTCGATGATACCATGTCTACTCCTCTGCTACTCAGAGTGAAAGAGAGAAGATGTTAGGGGAAACAAAAAGCCCTGTGCCTCCATCTCCTTTGTGCCTGCGTGTCTCTCCATCACAGTTAGTCACACATGATTATGCTCTGTCGGCTTCAGACCAAGGGTTGCCGTTTGACTGTAATAGCATGACAATCAGTGTCAATCCATGCCCAAGCCAAATGTTTTTCACACTGTTGTGCCTCTGTTTTACATACAGTTGTTTATAGACACATGCTGCTAGATTAATGCTTCTCTTGTTTCTGTCTAGAATGCCGTTTTTCTCCCTCAATGCATGCATGTATAGTTTTGATTGGCCTCTACCCCTCCCCAGTCTATATGTCCGTAAGGTAAATGACAATGTTGTCTGTGATTGTTAAATCAGTTTTTGACGATAAATCTCTTGTTTTGTCTGATTATCCACACATTTTGATAACTGGTGTTAAAGAACGGGTGATATTCAAGAGAAGATGAAAGGCAAGAAAAGAGAGAGGGAGGGGCAGAGCAGTAATGAAGAAAGAGAGAAAGGAGAGGAGAGCTAGAAGCAGCCTCAAGTGTCTTCACCTTTAGTCTATGGAAATGTATGGATCAGATGAAGCATAATTGTACGGTGGACTTTGACTATTAAAATATCCGGAAAGCTTGTTTTATCAGGGGCCAAAGATAGAACAGCAGCAATCACTATCCACACAACTGATGATGATGGGTAAGGGCATTAACTTACCAGGGAGGAAAACAAATTAAGTCTCTCTTCAGCCGGCGCTCCATTAGACAATGGCATATATAAATATTTTATCTTGGCCGATACAGGTTAGCAAAGGTTTAGTACATTTCTATTTACACAAGGACCCACACTTCAAGCTGTAGCCTTCATCCCCTCTCAGCTCTCGAGCCAAGTGTCTGCAGTCCTCTCCTTCACCCCTACATCCTCCTCTCCTCCTCCTCACTCTCTCTCCTTCTGTCACTCCCTCCCTCCCCCTCTCCCACTCCAGTTGTTTTGCACCGAGGTCTGATTTTCTGCACTGAAACTACATCCGAAGACCCTTCCCATTGGACCAAAAATATTGTCCATTTACTAAAGAGTATAGAGTTTACCATGGAAATAGGATTTAGCTGATTCAGTTCAAATTGTCACAATGATTTATGAATATATCTATAAATCAAGTTGGGGGGCAACTGAGTATATAGTCTACAATAAAAACAACTGACTTAAACTTTACATTTAAACTGGAACATTCCATTCAGTGCAGTTTGAAATGTAGCCCTAATAAATAGTTAAATATTTATGCATATGTTATACTAGCTTTCCTCTTACAATAAAATACTAACTCTGTCTCAGTTAATACTATGTGAAATTGCATAATACATCTTTCTATAAAATATGCAAACTTTGAATGTGACTTTGGGTGCTGCCTGTAAAAGGTGTCTACAATGATTCCAGTGCATATGGCACAGTTAGCTTACTGCTGAGAGTCAAACACCCCCTTGCTGCTGTTTTAGCTAGCATTGCCAACAAACTGCTCTGTTTTAGCTAGCATTGCCAACAAACTGCTCTGTTTTAGCTAGCATTGCCAACAAACTGCTCTGTTTTAGCTAGCATTGCCAACAAACTGCTCTGTTTTAGCTAGCATTGCCAACGAACTGCTCTGTTTTAGCTAGCATTGCCAACGAACTGCTCTGTTTTAGCTAGCATTGCCAACGAACTGCTCTGTTTTAGCTAGCATTGCCAACAAACTGCTCTGTTTTAGCTAGCATTGCCAACAAACTGCTCTGTTTTAGCTAGCATTGCTAACAAACTGCTCTGTTTTAGCTAGCATTGCCAACGAACTGCTCTGTTTTAGCTAGCATTGCCAACGAACTGCTCTGTTTTAGCTAGCATTGCCAACGAACTGCTCTGTTTTAGCTAGCATTGCCAACGAACTGCTCTGTTTTAGCTAGCATTGCCAACGAACTGCTCTGTTTTAGCTAGCATTGCCAACAAACTGCTCTGTTTTAGCTAGCATTGCCAACGAACTGCTCTGTTTTAGCTAGCATTGCCAGCGAACTGCTCTGTTTTAGCTAGCATTGCCAACGAACTGCTCTGTTTTAGCTAGCATTGCCAACGAACTGCTCTGTTTTAGCTAGCATTGCCAACAAACTGCTCTGTTTTGCTAGCATTGCCAACAAACTACTCTGTTTTAGCTAGCATTGCCAACAAACTGCTCTGTTTTAGCTAGCATTGCCAACAAACTGCTCTGTTTTAGCTAGCATTGCCAACAAACTGCTCTGTATTAGCTAGCATTGCCAACGAACTGCTCTGTTTTAGCTAGCATTGCCAACAAACTGCTCTGTTTTAGCTAGCATTGCCAACGAACTGCTCTGTTTTAGCTAGCATTGCCAACGAACTGCTCTGTTTTAGTTAGCATTGCCAACGAACTGCTCTGTTTTAGTTAGCATTGCCAACGAACTGCTCTGTTTTAGCTAGCATTGCCAACAAACTGCTCTGTATTAGCTAGCATTGCCAACAAACTGCTCTGTTTTAGCTAGCATTGCCAACAAACTGCTCTGTTTTAGCTAGCATTGCCAACGAACTGCTCTGTTTTAGCTAGCATTGCCAACGAACTGCTCTGTTTTTGGGGACTCCATATCAAAGATAGATCCCCCCTGGGTTGCTTTTTAGAAAGCTCAACATAATCACTATGCAATACTGTATGTCGTACTGCTATTATTAGATGATAAATTAAAGCAATGTTTTTGTAGTGATCAATCTGACATATCCCATGTTGATTGTTATAATAAGTATAACTCCTAAAGTTAATAATAACCATGATAAAGACAGGTTAGCCCCCTCTGAAATCATTATTTCAGGGACATGTTTGTATCCATTCATTTAAGCCTGCATAATATGGATATTAGGGAATTGGAACTAAAACGTTTAGGCTGCATAGGCCAATATAATTCCCTTTCAGAGTGAACCCCCTACTGAACCATCCATGCATTGAAGTTATACCGGGTTTCATATAAAATAGCCAGAGATATTTTGGGGTGTCGAAATTAGTATCGTTGATGTGTTGATGTTGGCATTTTGATTTGCTGTCAACAAGGCTGTGCAATTACCACCGCAGCATGCGTCAATGACTGCGGGTGGCTGGTGAGTCAATGCGCGAGGCGACACCCGGTGAGAAACAGCATGCACGCTCCTCCTCCCCGCCCAGCGGTAATTAGGCTAGTGCTCTAATGAGGAGGCTTTAATGTTTTTATAGCAGTTAGGGATTCCGAGATTCCGCGGGGCTCCTTGCCTAGTCAAAGACGTCCGTAATTGGTGGTTGGTCCTCCCCACCACACACACTCAGCGCCCGTCTGATATAGAGAGGAGAGTGCTGGAAACTGCGGTATATGTACGTTCTTCGGTGGATGGCACGCCCATGCATGAAAAAATAGCATTAAAAAACTCTTTAGACATTTTCTTTGGAGTCCTTTGGGTTCTTCAAGAACGAGTGGGTTATGCAGCCCAGCTGTCACTGAGCCACCGTGTCCTGTCCCGCATTGATCAATACTAATTTGGTGTTAATATATGTCCATTGATCAACTGTCTCCAGGGGCCAGGGGCGGGTCACTTCTTGCCTTCCTCTCCACACACGAGGTTCTAATCCGGAGACTATAAGGGCTCGGGAAAGAAGGCCTCAGTATAGGCTGACCTATAAACATAAATGATAAACCCACAAAGATGAAATAAATAAATAATAATAATTCATATGATTACTAATATCTATCCTAAACATAATCCTAACATAAATCACATATTATAATTATTATTCTTAACTGTAATAGCCCAATAATCATAATAATATTCATAAATATAATATTATTCATATAATATATCATAAACATAATATTGACATAGATAAATACAATTAAAACATCGAAAATAACTCACTGAATTTTAAATTCAGTTTTTCTGGAAAATATAGGCTAATTATTAAAATGAAGTGTTAATATGTTCTGTTATGTATAGGACTACAATTAAGAATGACAAATTATTATTATATGTAGGCTACCTAATTGTTTAAATATAAATATAAACAATTAGGCCAGTTAAAAATGTAATCTTCCAAAACAGGTTTAATCTGCCCTGGCTTTGTTATTGCTGGTGTCCCCTCACTCACTTAGCCAGGCTATTGCACACTCCTACATAACTCACTGAGCTGAGGAAAATGTACTGTATAGGAACCCACTGGGCCAACGAAACATTTAGTGTCCGCTTGTTTATTCCTGTATTTACTTCTGTCCTGTCATTCATCTTTCTCCTCCCCACCGCTCTCTCCCCTGCGGCTTTCTCTCACACACAGGCTGTGATGGTAGGCGCTCCGGCAGGGAGAGAGGGAGAGAGATCATGGCGACCATCTGAAACCAATTAAGGTGGAGCAGCAGCCACCCAGAAACTCAGTGACGGATGGGTCTCTTGTATTTATAGCAGAGCTAATTGGCAACGCACACATGTATACACACAGGGACACAGTAACACACACACCTATGCACACAGACACAGTAACACACTTGAATCGCATGTGCTTTCCAGAAGCTAGAAGAAAAGATGGAACCTGCATGTTGATAGCCCTTTGATGAGGACTTGAAATATAAAACTATAGGGAGTGCATGTATGTTTCCATAGTAGCATAGTAGTAACAACTACTATAGAACACCTGTGTATTGAGCATGCCTGTGTGTCTTATAGTGTAAATGTCAGAGTGTCATGGAAAGTATTAATGACCTTTGTCATGATGTGGCAGAAAGGGAGAGCGAGAGAGTGGGGGACAGGTCTGCCCCTGTGTTCATGGTCTAATCACCATGGGTGTTTACAGCTGATACGGAAGTCAGTCAGCAATGGCTCAGGTCTGCAGGGTTGTACGTCTCAGCTATCTGTCCCGGTCTGTCAGCGCGTCAAACCTGCATGTGAAAATATATACAATGCACATCTGCCTCTCGTTAGGAGCCGTAAATGGCTGCCATGTGGTCTGCTGATAAATAGGCAGGTCTATTTATTGGAGCACAACAAATTGGCTACAAACACTGACATGGAATCGAAGAACTATAAATACTGGATGCGATGAAAGTTTTAAAACGTGCTACAGGTATTTTATGAGAGTCCCACTTCTTTCCCTTTTATGTAGTTGTAGGAATTTATTTTTCTCCTTTCTTCTTCCACTGGCAGCCTTGTAAAAGAGGGGACAGTGGTACTCACTCACAGAGCAGGCCAGGCCAGGCCAGGCCAGGCTAGGCAAAGCGTGCTCTGGATCCTCGCCACTAAAGCTCCTCTTCCACCACTTGAGGATGTGAAAAAGCACTGCACACTAAACTCTCAAAGACATGACCAGAAATTCCTGAATGAATCGGCAACAGACAACCCCTAAACCCTATGTAATTACATATTTGGAGTTTATCTGGGTTTATGCGAAAATGCAGAAGTTTCCCTTGCCTGGTGGTCCTTAAATACATCCACATGTTCTGAGTATTTCCCTCTCTTTCGCTCCTCCCTCTCGCTTTCTCTCTCTCTTTGCTATCTCTAACTCTCTCTCCCTCTCTAACTCTCTCTCCCTCTCTAACTCTTTCTCCCTCTCTAGCTCTCTCTCCCTCTCTAGCTCTCTCTCCCTCTCTAGCTCTCTCTCCCTCTCTAGCTCTCTCTCCCTCTCTAGCTCTCTCTCCCTCTAGCTCTCTCTCCCTCTCTAGCTCTCTCTCCCTCTCTAGCTCTCTCTCCTTCTCTAGCACTCTCTCCCTCTCTAACTCTCTCTATATGACCCTTTAGAGCAGTGTTTTTGTATTGTTATGTTGTTGTTGAATTGTTACACAATCCTGCAGACACAGTATGGGGTTTGAAGTGGGAGGAGACATCAGAGAAAGGCTAAGTTCTGGGTGGAATATTTTGCAAACAGAGGAAGTCACAGCACATCCACATGCACACAGAGGAGGAACACACACTGAAATCTGACTGGGGAGGCCTTTTTCGTGTGTGGGCCTGTTTTTGTTTTTTTTGCTTGAGAAAACCGATCTGTTTTAAAACACGTACTAAATATTTCCATATTCCGAATTTTCCTGTTTCAAGAAGGCAGGGAAGGCTGGGGAAGGGGGAATGTGGGAAGAGGGAATGTGGGAAGGGGGAATGTTTTTTTGCAGTGGAAAGGTCTCAGTCCGGGGTTAGACTGTTTGAAACTCTAAACCCCTTTCATGCTTATTTATTTTATGATTCTGCAGGGCACTGTGTTTACACTTCAAGTGCAACATCTGGATTAGATAATTTGTTGGGCATTAACCGAAGCTGGATGCTTATCGACCTCGTCTGATTAAATCTGTTTGATGTTTTTGTCTTTTTATTTAATCATTATTTTTCTGGTCAGCGTGTCAGTCCCAGTTTTGCGAGAGACAATTATGTTTTATATATTTTCTGAAAAGTCAAGGGGATTTCATGTTACTACAACACCAACCTTTTACCCCTACACACACACACACACACACACACACACACACACACACACACACACACACACACACACACACACACACACACACACACACACAGTCCAATCCCAGCCATGGCCTTTGATCCATAATGGCTTATTTACAATTAAAGGTCATGGTGACTGTTTGCCTTTCCAACAACACAATTGGCTACTGTAGTGGCCGTGTCAGGTACAATGGACAGCAGTTTCCCCTGGCATAGAGAAGGTACACTATTTTATTCTAGCTGCTCTACAGAGAAGTCATCCAGATTCTAGAGAAGGAGGATTGGCTTATTTGTAAATCTGTCAAAGATGGACAGAACAGACTGATGAGACTTTGGGTATGCATGCAATGTGCGTAAATAAAACCAAATGCCAAATGTATCAAAAATCAAGACTTCCAGATCTGTAAACATAAGAAGCCATCTTGTAGATTCATCATACAGTGCAGTAAACATGAAACATGTCGCCTCTGCTCCCTAAAGGTTTCTCACCCCGGTATGATTCATTACATGTGTTTTCCTCCCCTGGGAGATCCCTGTCCCCCCTAATCTACCTCTCCTGCTCTGATTCCATCACACCGCCCCAGCGGCCCAGCACTCCCAACGAGCCACACAGAAAGATTAGTCAAATGCCGCAGAGCAGATGTGTCAGAGACTTGATTTGTGTGTGTTTTATTGACTCTCACCATCTGTTAATACAGTTGCTTGTTCTTCCCCTTGTGTTTGTTGATGCACAGGCAGGAGGACTGAGTGCCAGAAGAAACAGGGTGAACAAGAGAGAAAGAAAGGGAAGAAAGTATTTCCTGAAAATTGAAAAAGACTGATGTAACTGAGGGTTCAGTGTTTGCAAACAAGCAAAGTCTGCCTATGAATTCATTGAAAAAATATGGAAATCCCTTTTCCCTACTTTGCCATGATCTCTTAACTCATAAAAGTTCCATTCTGTTTAGTATTGTGTCGTAAGTAGAAACATTCATATGGTTGATCGTATAAGTGGATGACTCACTGGCTTTACTGCCTACAGTGCGCAATAACTAACATTTTCAGGTCCAAATACCATAAAAAGGGAAATTATTAATTTCTTCATAGATATCTGAAATTCCATTCTGCTCCATTCCATGGATTTCATTTTTAAATTGGTGCATGGAAAGCAGTTGCTGTCTGTGTGCGGCTGCATGTGTGTGTGTTTGAGAATCGGACCATGCGAAAAGATAGTAATTTATGGCAGTTGTAACCTTCCCTTGTGTTGGGTGTCTCACATTCTTCAGAGTTCCAGACTCTCTGTCCCCCCCTCATCCCTTATTTTCTCTCCCTTCCTGCTGTATATCTCACACACATCTTTAATGGTGTGGTTGAAGCTAGATAAAATTGTCCTGGGAAGCCACAGCGCCCTAAGAAAGCAGAGTGGAAGTGCCTCACAAATGAGAGACATTATATAATGCATTATCACCATGACACTATATCACAAGGTTGAGCAAAATTACACACCATAGAATGTAAACCATCTCAGATTACAGGCATGTTACATAGGTGCATTCCGCTCTTCTCTCATCCCTCTTTTCAAACCTCTGTTTTCAGATGGAATAGGAGGCCAGCAAGCCCCCTGGCTCTTTACGACGGCTGTGCTGTGTGTGCGGCTCTGCCATGTCATGATGTGATTCCTTGGCGCGCGCGCCGCCTGGCCCGTTAAAGACAAACTCTATGTGAACCTTCTGAAAGGGAGATGGCAGTGGGCCTGGGTCAACACATTGAGAGGGGGAGACATGGGAGCCAGGGACCATGCAGCATGTTTGTCCAAACCTGGAGAAACCTCCATTAACTGTGTAGTAAGGAGTGGGACAGGCCAACCATGACATGTACAGGCTGAACCAGAGGCTAGGTTATAGATAGGGAATTGGTATAATCAAAATAAATGCAGTGAGATCAGTGGAGGCTCCTCAGAGGAGGAAAGGGAGGATCATCCAACTCAGTGAATTTATCAAAAATCTAAATAGTGAAACATTAAAAAAGTTCTCCTTTTTTAGATAAAACAATACTAAATATATTCTCATCACCAAATAACCGATTAAAAGACAAAGACGTGTACAGTAGCCTCAACAGGGTAGCTCCACGGTGTAGCCAGAGGACAGCTAGTTTTCATCCTCCTTTCGATATATTGACTTCAATACAAAACCTAGGAGGCTCATGTTTCTCACCCCCTTCCATAGACTTACACTAGAATCATGACGACCTCCAGAGGATGTCCTCCAACCAATCAGGGACCGGTTTCCCAAAAGCATCTTAAGGCTAAGTACGGATTAAGGATTTTGAATGGGACTGAATTATGTGTCCCCACAAGGTTAGTTATACAATAATATGTGAGTGTGTGTGTGTGGCGTCAGTGTGCATTTGTGTGCATGTTATGTGTGTGTGGGCGTATGTAGTGTGTTTTGGGGTGTCAATGTAAGTATGCGTGAGTGTGTGGGTAGTGTCCAGTGTGTGTACATAGAGTCAGTGCAAGAGAGTTAGCCATTTGATTAGCTATTTAGAAGTCTTCATTCGCCGATTCTGTTGCAAAATGTTTCTTAAACCGTAGCAAAGGGAACGAAACAGGGATGGACCTACCTGAATTTGTCCAATAGAAACTCATGTTTTGGACTAATGATTACACCCCAGATCATCTAGATGCAGGCAAGTGTGTGCAAGGCGGTACTGAACGTGTCACTCGCTTAGGGTATTGGGCAAATGTTTGTATCATGTCGTAACCTAAACCTATCGATGTTACATTGAGCTGGGTGAATGGGATATGAACGACAGTCATCCAATATGCTGTAATAGAAGTAAGGCCATGCTCATAAGAAAATGCTGCGTCCTCCCTCATCTTAAACAGCACCGATCGCCACCCCTCATCTGACTGAGTGAGGTTGGACAGACAGAGGTGTTAGCGGTGGTCCAAGTGGTCATGGAAAGCAGAGTGCAACCCTACCTGGGCTAGGAGAACATTCTGCAAACATCTCTTCTGTGTACAAGGTAAAACACCAAATAATGCATGCAGAGCCGAATTATGCCGATACCCACTAATTATCCAAATCCAGAATAGAGCTACAACCACCTAAAATTCTACAACCACCTAAAAGGAAGCGATTCCCAAACATTCCTTAACAAAGCCATCACCTACAGAGAAATGAACCTGGAGAAGAGCCCCCTTAAGCAAGCTAGTCCTGGGGCTTTATTCACAAACACAAACAGACCCCACAGAGTCCCAGGACAGCAACAAAATTAGACCCAACCAAATCATGAGAAAACAAAAAGATAATTACTTGACAGAGCAAACTAGAATGCTATTTGGTCCTAAACAGAGAGTGGCAGAAAACCTGACCAATGTGACTGACCCAAAATTAAGGAAATCTTTTACAATGTATAGACTTGGTGAGCATAGCCTTGCTATTGAGGAAGGCTGCTGAAGGCAGACATGGCTCTCAAGAGAACACATGCCATGTGCACACTGCTCACAAAATGAGGTGGAAACTGAGCTGCATTTCCTAACCTCCTGTCAAATGTATGACCATATTAGAGACACATATTTCCCTCAGATTACACAGACCCACAAAGAATTAAAAAACAAATCCAATTTTGATCAAATCCCATATCTACTGGGTGAAATACCAGTCTTTATTCTTTTGGAACTTTTGTGAGTGTAATGTTTACTGTTAATGTTTTATTGTTTATTTCACTTTTGTTGATTATCTATTTCACTTGCTTTGGCAATGTAAACATATGTTTCCCATGCCAATAAAGCCCCTTGAATTGAAATTGAATTGAGTAGAGGAGTGCCGGTGGAGCACGTGTTTCAGATGTGTTACTGTGGTACTGTATATTACTGAACTACATTACAGTGTGGTCATCATCAGAGAAATGAAGCAGGTAACTAACCATCCACTAATTAATGATATCAAACTGTTACATTTCAGATTTTTATAGATGTTATATATCGACGTGATGTACATTAATTTACGTAGCATCAAGAATATGGGCAAAATTCCCACTTGTACTGTATGTGTCACCTTCACAGCAGTGGCAGACTTGTATCCCCTGCCTCTGTCTCTCCCCATGTCTGCCTTTGTGGAAGGAGGACTTAAAGCCCTGTTGAACTTGGACTGGTTCACACCCTCACCACTTGCACCGTGTCCTAACCAGGTGCCACCACACAACCCCAGGGAAGCATTTAATGGTTTAATTGGCACTTAATTAGTTAATTGACCCCTGCCGGCTCAGGGGCAGGTGACAGTGGAGAGGGGTGGACCAAGCTGCTTCCGATGTCACATCACCATCAGTCCTGCCAGTCATCACAGTCACACAGCCTGGAACAGCTTTCACTGGTCAGATATGTCATCTCAGCCAGGTTCTATATGTATGGGACTCTGAAAATATACAAAGGATCATTTGCCTGGAATAGGCAACCTCAGGATAATGAATCACATATGATGTTCATCAGACATTCAGTTGAGTCATCCTTCCCAGATGTCTCAGCAGGATTAGCTGCATTGTGAGAGAAGAGTGGCTTTTAAACTTTTACTAACAACATTTACCCCAAAAGAAAAAGGACAGCATCAACAAATGTTTGCTGGTGTAAATAAAATCTAAATATTTAAAACCATGATTGTGGAACTCGTTCACCACCTCTCCCAGCTAGACCAAAGGTGTTTTCTTCTTACCTAATTGAGCAGGCATTACAAATAAGAGGAGTTTTCAGGTCAATTGAACAGGGGGAAGTAACTTTGGGCACCAGTCGCTCCGATAAAGACTTACAGGTGTGACTAAGTATAGTCATATGTAAGCAAGCTGTGGACTCTTATTGGTGATTGTGTGTGGAAAATGCTGCTCTGTCGGCATATGTGTTGCTTAGGTGAAGCATAGCTTGTCATTCTTCGTCTCATTCTCACACACACAAACACATTTGCTCTCTCTTTCCTATAGCCAGAAAGACTATACAGCACACAACTTCTCACGCGTTCATGTGTGCTTGACGAACACTCTCCCTCTTGTACACTCACTCAACAAAACAGCGATCCCACCCGCTCTGCTGTTTCCTTAGGGATGGTAGTCTTGGGTAGGGTTTGAGGGTTGGGGGGTGTAAGAGAGGGTCCCCCTGCAGGCAGTGTTTTTGTAGGTGAGATAAAAGCCCCCACATGGGCAGCTGTCACAGAGGGGGTAAGCCCTTATCAAAGGCCCTAGGAGCAGGGACGCTAGGGAGCGGGCTGGAGGGGGATTGCAGCTCCTCCAGAATGGGGGCTGGAACAGGGATGAGGGTGTCCTCGGCACCGGGGCACTTCAGCAGCTAAGAACAAACACCTGCCTCATTCATTTTCCATGGAACTCCTTCATTCACTGGGTACATGTGTGCTATGTAACTCAGAATATAGTACTGTAGTATCACGGCAAATATTATTCGTTTTTGTAGCTACTAGTAGTAGCAGTAGGCATAGTAGTAGCATTGTTAGCAATACTTTCTAACCTAGTTATTGTGTAGCCAACAAAGTGGTATAATTTTCATGTTTCTGTATGTTCGTCTATGTGCCAAAGCCGACTCTATTTGTGCATTAGTAGATGTCCTTGTTAGATACGATTAAAGGGGAAAGCGGCGCAAAAGTTTCCAAATAATTAAATAATGTATTGACTCGATAGGCTCAGGGCAGGAGCGTGATGATTGTCGACAGATTAAGTTACACGGGGAATCTGTAGGAAGTCTCAGAAAAGAGACAACCTAACGAAGCGCATGTGTGCGAGGAGCTACGAGGATAGACAAATGTATTCAGAAGACATTTTTGAGTTTAGGTCATTCCGGCTGATCTCTTTTAATACGCAGAACTCAGAGTTTACAAAGGCCGTCTTTGCATTGGTCTCAATGGGACAATATTTCATATATCCAAATTATTTAACATATTATCATTTCGTTATTATATCTCTTTGGCTAATATTTAAAGATGCATTTCTTAACGTAGACTTGTTGTAGGCCTATAAAAAAGTGTAATGCAATTAATCTGATTTATTTGGATATAGAAAATAAACGATTGAGTAAGGGACATAATATCCTTAATCCTATTTAAATACTGCTAGGATCAGGAGATCAGAAATTAATAATGAATAAAATAAATGAATTAACAAAGGGTTTGAAACAAGTGAAATCTTCAAACGCTGCTGCATGCGCTGCCAAGCACAATTCACAAATACGCTCTTGCAAACACACGGTTTATTGGCCTTGTCGCACTGAAACGGAAAATTAAGTTTAACAAAATAAATTAATAACAGAGAGCATCGCGGATGGATTTCAGTTTTGCTCTGATTTATTTTATGCTCACGGTGAACTAAAATGTAGGCGATTTGTGTTTCATTCAGATGTAGCCTTCCCAATAGCATAATAATAATTATTATTATTATCATAATAACAACAACAATCATCATCATCATCATCATATGCTTACTTATTTCTCAATTATGAATGATAAATTATTGTTATTTTTGTAAGCCTGCTTATTATGCTTATAGCAAAAACAGGCCATTGACTGTTGTACAGAAGTGTTAATCAACTTTGGGATTAAACAAATAAGAATGCTTTTCATTAGGGCCTAAATATTTCAATTAAAGACTAGCTATATATATATACTATTCATAATCTCAGGGCTTGTAATTTTATGATCATTTATCCAGGCCTATAAGCCTATAGGCTGTTGAAAATACTTCTGTCATCAAACGTGGACTTAACAGGCTTTACAAGGCCTACAACACTGCACCCATCAGTCGATATAAATCGGTATATCTTTTAAATTCCGCAGTGCGATATGGTTGAATCGCTTACGCACCTTTATGCGCTCCACGACAGGTCGGCCTAATAGCAGGCTATGGAAATGAACCCCCCAAAAATGTGGTTCAACTTTAGTTCCGAACAGGGCTTTTACACGTCGTATTGCGGTGGATATGCCGCTTTTGTAGGATCTTTTCATGACCCTGTCTCCGTGATGTTATGTGATTAAATCATTTAGTTACCCCAGGAAGAATAGCTGTCGTCATTGTCAATAAAAATCTAAATTACGAGGGAGACGTTTCAATAAGAGAAACGAAGTTTACAATGAAGAGAAAATGAAGTAGAATTAAGTAAATCCTGTCTCTAACTGTATATTATAACTGGGCATCTTTAAATAGATTTAGGCCTACACAGGCATCAGACACAGGCATCAGATTTCTGACAATAGTTGAACCAAACAATGATGAAATAATAAAGACATAACAAGTCAAATCCATACAGCAGTCGTGTTAGGGGCCCGTTATAATTGAAGGCTTGGCCGCAGCCTTTCACTTAAACGCAATCTGATGGCTGCAATATATTTGACAGTGCTCAGACTTCATTACTGTATTAGTGTAATCCAGACTGAAATCGGCCCATCGTATCAGACTGCCTATGAAATCATGCCAAGGCTGTAGCCTACATGAGGCAAGACGGATGCGATTGTATAGGCTATTTGAATAATTTCAAGAACAATTATTGTCTATTAACGATAATTTTATTATCCAATATTGTTAATTGATTCCTCACCAAATGGTTATAGTTAGGCCTATGTATTTTCCTCTGTAGGCCTATGTTATTTGTCAAATGAAAGTGAGGGCGGGTTGTTTTATTTCTACTTTTGTTTCAATGGGAAAATATGCGTTCTGTTCCTGCCATCCTCAGTACCAAACGTTATAATCTGAAGTACCCCACCTCACTCCGAATGTGTTATCTTCTATCGATATCCCCGACGCCCAAATACTTCCAGAATAGATATAAACTCTCAAACTGATTGCTTATAAAAGTTGTGAGGCTGTCAAAATGTGCTGGATTTCGTGTTGATGTTGAATAACTTGAATACGTCTGTAGTTTAATGTGCGCGAACAATTGCGCCTATGGCTTTCATGTGCAGTCTGTGCACGGTCTCTATATGGGGCCATACTGAAAGCCAAAACAACAATTAGAGATAAATGTATGTGTGCAAACAAGCGAATCAAAGGATCCGTTGTGTTTGTCGTGTCGGGTCTATGTGGGAGATCTCTCCCTCTCTTTCGGTGGTGACCTCTCATTTAATGCCATGCGTGTGAGGCACAAAGGCGAGCAGATGGACGGTCCTCTCCTCTCGCCTCTCCCTCCACGGATAGATAGACAGCACAGTGAAAGTATAACACAGACCAAACAATAACACGCTCCAATGGCAGTTTTCCTGAGGGCGTGCTTTAAGCTCGATTATCGTCATCAACCCATGTAGAAAATAAAGAATAGAACAATACACTTTTAGAAAAAAAGGTTCTGGATAGAAGCGAAAAGGGTTCTATTATTGCTCCATGTATGGCACTCATAAAAGGTTCTATAAATAACCGAAATTGGTTCCTTATAGAACCCTATATGGGACCCAAGGGTTCTATATGAAATCAAATTTGGTTAAGTGAAGAAGAACCCCTGGGGTTCTATATACACTATATATACAAAAGTACATGGACACCCCTTCAACTGAGTGGATTCGGCTATTTCAGCCACATCCGTTGCTGACAGGTGTATAAAATCGAGCAAACAGTCATGCATTGTTTATAGACAGACATTGGCAGTAAAATGGCCTTACTGAAGAACTCAGTGACTTTAAAAGTGGCACCGTCATCGGATGCCACCTTTCCAACAAGACGGTTCGTCAAATATCTGCCCTGCTAGAGCTGCCCAGGTCAACTGTTCTATTATACAATGTAGAAAACAGTGAAAAAAAAATAAAGGAAAACCTTTGAATGAGTAGTTGTTCTAACACTTTTGACCCGTAGTGTATATATACAGTACCAGACAAAAGTTTGGACACACCTACTCATTCAAAGTTTTTCTTCATTTTTACTATGTTCTACATTGTAGAATAATAGTGAAGACATCAAAACTATGAAATAACACATATGGAATCATGTAGTAAACAAAAAGTGTTAAGGATCCTATAGAGGATCCACCCCCTTTTCTTCAATTTTCGCCTAAAATGGCATACCCAAACCTAACTGCCAGTAACTCAGGCCCTGAAGCAAGGATATACATATTCTTGGTACCATTTGAAAGGAAACATTTAGCAGTTTGTGGAAATGTGAGAGGAATGTAGGATAATATAACACATTAGATCTGGTAAAACATAATACAAAGGAGAAAAAAATGTTATCTTGTATTTTTTTGTACCATCAAATTTGAAATGCAATAGTAAGGCCATAAATGTATTATTCCAGCCCAGGTGCAATTTAGATTTTGGCCACTAGATGGCACCAGTGTGTGTGCAAAGTTTTAGACAGATCCAATAAACCATTTTATTTCTGTTCAAAATGTTGTATCAAGACTGCCCAAATGTGCCTAATTTGTTTATTAATAACTTTTCATGTTCAAAATTGTTACTGAAAATTGACAGTGCAGTTAGATTAATAAGTATTTAAGCTTTCTGCCAAAATCAGATATCTCTATGTCCTGGGAAATTGTCTTTTTACTTACAACCTCATGCTAATTGCATTAGCCTACGTTAGCTCAACCGTCCCGTGGAAGGAACACCGATCCCGAAGAAGGTTTACAAATCAAAATATATTTAAGATTTGAGATTCTTCAAAGTAGCCACCTTTTGCCTTAATGACAGCTTTGCACACTCTTGGCATTCTCTCAACCAGCTTCATGAGGTCACCTGGAATGCATTTCAATTAACAGATGTGTCCTGTTAAAGGTTCATTTGCGTAATTTCTTTCCGTCTTATTGCGTTTGAGCCAATCAGTTGTGTTGTGACAAGGTAGGGTTGGTATACAGAAGATAGCCCTATTTGGTAAAATACCAAGTCCATATTATGGCAAGAACAGCTCAAATAAGGAAAGAGAAATTACAGTCCATCATTACTTTAAGACATGAAGTGAAGGTCAGTCAATCTGGAAATTTGAAGAACTTTGACCGTTTCTTCAAAAGCAGTCGCAAAGACCATCAAGCGCTATGATGAGGACTGCCACAGGAAAGGAAGACCCAAAGTTACCTCTGCTGCAGAGGATAAGTTCATTAGAGTTACCAGCCTCAGAAATTGCAGCCCAAATAAATGCTTCACGGAGTTCAAGTAACAGACACATCTCAACATCAACTGTTCAGAGAAGACGGCTTGAATCAGGCTTTCATGGTCGAATTGCTGCGAAGAAAACACTTCAAAAGGACACCAATAATATTAAGAGATTTGCTTGGGCCAAGAAACACGAGCAATGGACATTAGATCGGTGGAAATCTGTCCTTTGGTCTGATGAGTCCAAATTTGAGACATTAGGTTACAACCACCATGTCTTTGTGAGAGGCAGAGTAGGTGAACGGATGATATGTGTGTCCCACCGTGAAACATGGAGGAGGAGGTGTGATGGTGTGGGGTGCTTTGCTGGTGACACTGTCAGTGACTTATTTAGAATTCAAGGCACACTTAACCAGCATGGCTACCACAGCATTCTGCAGAGATACGCCATCCCATATGGTTTACGCTTAGTGGGACTGTCATTTGTTTTTCAACAGGACAATGACCCAACACACCTGCAGGCTGTCTAAGGGCTATTTGCCTAAGAAGGAGAGTGATGGAGTGCTGCATCAGATGAGCTGGCCTCCAAAATCACTCGACCTCAACCAAATTGAGAAGTTTTGGGATGAGTTGGACCGGGGAGTGAAGGAAAAGCAGCCAACAAGTGCTCAGCATATGTGGGAACTCTTTTATATGTGGGAACTCTTTCAAGACTGTTGGAAAAGCTGGTGAAGCTGGTTGCCAGGAATGTGCAAAGCTGTCATCAAGGCGAATCTAAAATATTAAATATGTTTTGAATTGTTTCACACTTTTTTGGATACTACATGATTCCATGTGTTGTTTCATAGTTTTGATGTCTTCACTATTATTGTATAATGTAGAAAATAGCTCAAATAAAGAAAATCCCTTGAACGAGTAGGTGTGTCCAAACTGTACTGTATATATATAACATTTATACATTTCACCACATGAACAATGACAATGCACGCATTACTAACGAAAACGACAAAATGTTACAATCAGCCCATTCCAAACACACACATACATTTAAATATATATATATATATATATATATATATATATATATATATATATATATATATATATATATATATATATATATATATATATATATATATATATATTTAAATGTATTGGATTTATATGGCCTGTTTGTATCATCATTAGGCACATTGATTTATATAATTTCTGCAAGGACTTTTTAATTTGTGTTAGAATATAAATAGGAGAACATATGGGCTATTTTCTATACGTATGTGTGTGTGTATCTTTTTCACCAAACTAGTGTTGCATTGTTGGCCGAGAATAGAGTGTGGTCTCTGGGTTTTGTAGCAGTCTCCCAGGCCGCGCTGGGAAGGTGTTGAAGCTGCAGAAGTGTATTTGGCGTGAATAGATCAGGGCCCAACAAAGCTATGGAGCTGCTGGGCTCTGCGGGGTGTTTGGAAACCACTGGTTCATGTGATGAGACCAGAGGGGAGTGCAGGGGCTCCCGAAGCATTAGCCAGTAATAGGTTTGGGTGACCTAAACGATTTGTTGACTGGGACAATAAATCTGTTGTGTGTTTCTTGGCATGCTGAGGAGGGGATTACAAGTTGTCGCGCAAAGGAATGCAAATTGCAAGCCAAACTCTCAGAGAGGGCTTTGGAGGAGCTGGCTATTTGGGGCTTTTGTGCAGATTCCTGCTCCTTTTTCTTTATTTTATGTTTTTCTATTAGTCCTAATAACTGTGAAGGGTCCGCGAGTAGCCACTGTATTCATCTCAAATCAATGGATTACCCACACCGAGCCCTATAGACCTCCAACATTTGCATTCTATCGAATTCTAGAGCCGAGAGGTGACCAGGAGGACAATTGCGTTGTCTTTTCAGATGGCCAAATGGAAATCTTGAATCTTAAATGACATTCTGTCTCTATCCACCCCCCTCCACCCCCTTCCACCCCTTTCCAAAACACCTCTGATATGCAGTCCCTATTTTTAAATTAAAATGTATTTTGTTATGGATTTTCTCACTTGGTTCAAGCCATCAGGTATAAAGGTTAGACTCAAACAGGCCTCGTTTTCTGATGAAAACATCTGGTGTCCGGCATCAGTTTGAGAGGTTGGTTAAACAAATAGTCAAATATTCTACAAAAATACAACATTACATTATTATAATAATTATTATTCTTATTATTCGTGTATTTGGTTGGTCAATTTTCTGCTTAAATTCGGAAAATTGCAATATTGTACATTATTTTATATTTATACATTTTTTCTTCAAACCATTCTGTCAGACGATGATCTGATTTAAATCGCGTCCGCTGCTCAGTCGTTGAACGTCTCAACCATTGGTTGTATACCACTTAATCGACTGTGCGGTTGGGCTCCAGATGCTTTAAAATAAACTGTGCCGTTGGGCTCCAGATTGCTTTAAAATAAACTGTGGTTAGCTGATACTTAAAATACCTATCCAGGCGTTGCAAGACCTGGTATGCGTCAGCAACGCTTTGGCAGAGGAACGCGTCCATGACCTTTTCCTTTCTGGGACGCCGTTAATGATATTTCTACCTTGGTAGGTAGATGGTTCCTTACAAAACTGAGTGTTTGAAATTAGCTTCCATGGGCTCAATCAAGGCAGTTAATCATCATAACCTCTCCTAGTGACTGTGGAACATAGTTCAGAAATAATTGTCCACAAAAAAGTTGTCCTGTATCATCACTAGTTACAAACTTTTATCAGACATTTTGCAATCATGCAGGATTACTTTTCTAGAGATGATGGTTATTATACGTTTTTGATGCTTGACACATTTTAGTCTAGATAGAACATTGTACTATGCCAAGAGTCTAGTTTACTTTGCGTTCTGTACTAAACCGTACTGAGGATGTTCTGCCAAGTATCTGTCATTACAGATGCTTGAGGGAGGTCTGATGAAACCACAGCACACGGGAAACTCAACACCGAGAGAGCGGAATTATTTATCTAAAACCAGCGGTAGCTGGTCTGATCCACATCTACAGCGACAAGTTGAATATGAGACAATTCAGACTACTGATTCTGCTTAACTAAACTCACACTATCATGCATTAGTAGTCCCACACCCATTTTTTATATACTGTATTTATTTTAGTCATTTAGCAGACCCTCATCCGGACGACCCTATGCCTCCCTACTTGTGTAGTGTTTTCACTTTGAACAATAAAAAACAAGAAGAGTTTTCCCTGAGCGGCTTTGGACAGGCCGCCTGGGCAATGTGTGACTTTGCATTAAATCCTGCCTGCTCAAATGACCCTGCTGCCATGGCCCGGAGCAGAAATGAAAGCCCCTTGCTAACATTACAGCAGCCAGAAACAAACACAGAGCAGAAGAAGGCAACAAGCTATCTAACTTGTTTGCAGATAAACCATCCTTGTAGCAGGGAAAAAAGAAACAAGCATCATTCTCGGTTCTTGGTGTAACGATCGTCTGTGGTGGAAGAAGGTGAGGACCAAAGCGCAGCATGGTAAGTGTTCATATTTTTAATAAAATAACTGAACACTGAACAAAACAATAAACGACAAACGAACAGTCCCAGTAAGGTGAATGGAAAAAACACTAAACAGAAAATAATCACCCACAAAACACAGGCAAACATAGCTAACTATTTTGGTAGATTACCAACAAAATAATTATTGAATCACAAATCATAACAAACAATCTATTCAGCATTTGTTACCTCTCTTTCAGTGTTGGGGTTTGCACAACCACAACTTGTGCAGCCTCAGGTTCCTTTGAAATCAGACTCAATCCGTCTCCACCAGTATCTCCCTGAGAAATAAGTTTGAGTGATGTTACTGCATAGCCGATGGAAGTAGGGGTGCTGAGGGTGCTGCAGCACCCCCTTGATAAATCAATAAATAAATAATGATAATAATAATGTTTCAAAAATTATTACAAAAATTTCCCTCAACAAATGTGTGAAGTAGACCTTTTTTGGGGTGGTTCTAGGGCAAAAATGCTGTTGACCACCTAGCTTGCACTATCATCTAGGGGGAAGCTTGTTCCACCATTGGGGTGCCAGGACAGAGAAGAGCTTTGACTGGGCTGAGCGGGAGCTGCCCTCCTGTAGGGGTGGGAGGGCCAACAGATCAGAGGTAGCGGAATAGTTTGCTTGGGTTGGGATGTAGGGTTTGAGCATGGCTTGAAGGTAAGGAGGGACTTTGACTGGAAGCCAGTGGAATGTGCAGAGGAGTGGAGTGACATGGGAGAACTTAGGAAGGTTGAACATCAGGTGGGCTGAGGCATTCTGGAAAAGTTGCAGGGTTTTGATGGCACAAGCGGGGATCTCAGCCAACAGAGAATTGCAGTAGTCTAGACGGGAGATCATAAGTGCCTGGATTAGGACAGGCACCACTTCCTTTGTGAGGAAAGGTCATACTCTACAGATGTTGAAGAGCATGAACCTGCAGGAGTGAGTCACTGCTTTGATGTTTGCAGAGAACGACAGGGTATTGTCCAGGCTCACACCAAGATTCTTTGCACTCTGGGAGGGGGACACAGTGGAGTTGTCAACTGACATGGAGAGGTCTTGGAGTGGGCAGAGCTTCCCTGGGAGGAAGAGGTGCACCGTTTTGTTGGGCTTGAGGTGGTGGGCCAACATCCAAGCTGAGATGTCTGCCAGGCACGCAGAGATGCGTGTCACCCCTCGGGTGTCAGAAGGGGGAAGGAGAAGAGTAGTTGAGTGTCGTCCGCATAGCAATGATAGGAGAGACCATGTGAGGATATGACAGAGCTGAGTGACTTGGTGTAAAAAGAAAAGAGGAGAGGGCCTAGAACCGAGCCCTGGGGAACACCAGGAAGAGAGAGCAAGTGGTGCAGACACAGATCCTCTCCACGCCACCTGGTAGGAGCGACCTGCCAGGTAGGATGCAATCCAGGAGTGTGCAGAGTCTGAGACGCCCAACCCTGAGAGGGTGGAAAGGAGAATTTGATGGTTCACGATGTCGATGGCAGCGGATAGATCAAGGAAGATGAGAACAGAGGAGGGAGAGTCAGCTTTGTCAGGAGAGCCTCTGTGACACAGAGGAGAGCGGTCTCAGTTGAATGAGCTGCCTTGAAGCCTGACTGGTTAGGGTCAAGAAGATCTTTCTGAGAGCGATAATGAGAGAGTTGGTCAGAGACAGCATGCTTAGTGCTCTTCATATACACCAAACAAAAGTATAAATGCAACATGCAACAATTTCAAATATTTTACTGAGTTACAGTTCATATAAGGAAATTAATTAGGCCCTAATCTATGGATTTCACATGACAGGGAATACAAATATGCATCTGTTGGTCAACAGAAACCTTAATAAAAAAGGTAGGGGCATGGATCAGAAAACCAGTCTGTATCTGGTGTGACCTCCTTTTGCCTCATGCAGCGCCACACATCTCCTTTGCATAGAGTTGATTAGGCTGTTGAGTGTGGCAGGTGTGCTGGATAATGGATGGAACTGGAACATGTTGTCGTACACATCGATCCTAAGCGTCCTAAACATGCTCAATGGGTGACATGTCTGATAAGTATGCAGGCCATGGAAGAACTGGGACATTTTCAGCTTCCAGTAATTGTGTACAGATCATTGCGACATGGGGCCGTGCATTATCATGCTGAAACATGAGGTTATGGCGGCGGATGAATGGCACAAAAATGGGCCTCAGGATCTCGTCACGGTATCTCTGTGCATTCAAATTGCATCAACAAAATGCAATTGTGTTCGTTGTCCATAGCTCATGCCTGCCCATAACATAACCTCACCACCACCATGGGGCACTCTGTTCACAACAACATATAATCTGCAATCTGTCCAGTACAGTTGAAACCGGGATTCATCCGTTAAGAGCACACTTATCCAGCGTCAGTGGCCATCGAAGGTGAGCATTTGCGCACTGAAGTCGGTTACGACGCCAAACTGCATTCAGGCCAAGATTCTGGTGAGGATGACGGGCACGTATATGAGCTTCCCTGAGACGGTTCTGCACAAACTTTGTTTGCAAAGTTTGTGCAGAAATATTTTGATTGTGCAAACCCAGTTTCATAAGCTGTCTGGGTGGCTCGTTTCAGACGATCCCGCAGGTGAAGAAGCCGGATGTGGAGTTCCTGGGCTGGTGTGGTTACACATGATCTAAAATAATATAAAATGACATTGGAAGCAGCTTATGGTAAAGTAATTAACATTAAATTCTCTGGCAACAGGCCTCCCGGGTGGCGCAGTGGTTAAGGGCATGTATTGCAGCGCCAGCTGTGCCACCAGAGACTCTGGGTTCGCGCCCAGGCTCTGTCGTAACCGGCCGCGACCGGGAGGTCCGTAGGGCGACGCACAATTGCCCTAGCGTCGTCTGGGTTAGGGATATCCTTGTCTCATCGCACACCAGCGACTCCTGTGGCGGGCCAGGCGCAGTTTCATAAGCTGTCTGGGTGGCTCGTTTCAGACGATCCCGCAGGTGAAGAAGCCGGATGTGGAGTTCCTGGGCTGGTGTGGTTACACATGATCTAAAATAATATAAAATGACATTGGAAGCAGCTTATGGTAAAGTAATTAACATTAAATTCTCTGGCAACAGGCCTCCCGGGTGGCGCAGTGGTTAAGGGCATGTATTGCAGCGCCAGCTGTGCCACCAGAGACTCTGGGTTCGCGCCCAGGCTCTGTCGTAACCGGCCGCGACCGGGAGGTCCGTAGGGCGACGCACAATTGCCCTAGCGTCGTCTGGGTTAGGGATATCCTTGTCTCATCGCACACCAGCGACTCCTGTGATCTAAAATAATATAAAATGATCTAAAATAACATGATCTAAAATAATATAAAATGACATTGGAAGCAGCTTATGGTAAAGTAATTAACATTAAATTCTCTGGCAACAGGCCTCCCGGGTGGCGCAGTGGTTAAGGGCATGTATTGCAGCGCCAGCTGTGCCACCAGAGACTCTGGGTTCGCGCCCAGGCTCTGTCGTAACCGGCCGCGACCGGGAGGTCCGTAGGGCGACGCACAATTGCCCTAGCGTCGTCTGGGTTTGGGATATCCTTGTCTCATCGCACACCAGCGACTCCTGTGGCGGTGCCAGGTGCACGGTGTTTCCTCCGACACATTGGCTTCCGGGATGGATGTGTGCTGTGTTAAGAAGCAGTGCGGCTTGGTTGGGTTGTGTATCAGAGGACGCATGACTTTCAACCTTCGTCTCTCCCGAGCACGTATGGGAGTTGTAGCGATGAGACAAGATAGTAGATACTAACAATTGGATCCCATGAAATTGGGGAGAAAAAGGGGTAAATAAATCAAAAAACAAAATAAATCTCTGGCAACAGCTGTGGTGGACATTCCTGCAGTCAGCATGCTAATTGCAAGCTCCCTAACAGGACTGTTTCGGTTTCGTTAGGGTTGTAAACAAATTTGTGCACAAAATCTGAGAGAAATAAGCTTTTTGTGCATATGGAAAATGTCTTGTATAATTTATTTCAGCTCATGAAACATGGGACCATGTTTGCCACTGACCCCAGACTGGAGACACTCGTTGCCGGCCCAGGACTGGGCACCCTCGCTGCGGGCCCCGGACCGGGCACCCTCGTTGCGGGCCCCGGACTGGGCACCCTCGTGTGGTAAGTGTTCATGGTTTTTTATTAACACTGAACACTAGAACAAAATAACAAAGTGAGAAACGAAACCGAAACAGTCCTGTTAGGTGCAGAACACTAAACAGAAAACAACTACCCACAAAACACACGTGTGAAAAGGCTACCTAAGTATCGTTCCCAATCAGAGACAACGATAGACAGCTGGTTCTGATTGAGAACCATACCCGGCCAAAACAAATATTTTTTATTTTTTTAAATTTTCTTTCACCTTTATTTAACCAGGTAGGCAAGTTGAGAACAAGTTCTCATTTACAATTGCGACCTGGCCAAGATAAAGCAAAGCAGTTCGCCACATACAAACACACAGTCAATAATACAGTATAAACAAGTCTATATACGATGTGAGCAAATGAGGTGAGATAAGGGAGGTAAAGGCAAAAAAAGGCCATGGTGGCAAAGTAAATACAATATAGCAAGTAAAACACTGGAATGGTAGATTTGTGCAAAGTAGAAATAAAAATAATGGGGTGCAAAGGAGCAAAATAAATAAAGAAATAAAATAAATACAGTAGGGAAAGAGGTAGTTGTTTGGGCTAAATTATAGGTGGGCTATGTACAGGTGCAGTAATCTGTGAGCTACTCTGACAGTTGGTGCTTAAAGCTAATGAGGGAGATAAGTGTTTCCAGTTTCAGATATTTTTGTAGTTCGTTCCAGTCATTGGCAGCAGAGAACTGGAAGGAGAGGCGGCCAAAGAAATAATTGGTATTGGGGGTGACCAGAGAGATATACCTGCTGGAGCGTGTGCTGCAGGTGGGAGATGCAATGGTGACCAGCGAGCTGAGATAAGGGGGGACTTTACCTAGCAGGGTCTTGTAGACGACATGGAGCCAGTGAGTTTCGGGACGAGTATGAAGCGAGGGCCAGCCAACGAGAGCGTACAGGTCGCAATGGTGGGTAGTATATGGGGCTTTGGTGACAAAACGGATTGCACTGTGATAGACTGCATCCAATTTGTTGATTAGGGTACTGGAGGCTATTTTGTAAATTACATCGCCGAAGTCGAGGATTGGTAGGATGGTCAGTTTTACAAGGGTATGTTTGGCAGCATGAGTGAAGGATGCTTTGTTGCGAAATAGGAAGCCAATTCTAGATTTAACTTTGGATTGGAGATGTTTGATGTGGGTCTGGAAGGAGAGTTTACAGTCTAACCAGACACCTAGGTATTTGTAGTTGTCCACGTATTCTAAGTCAGAGCCGTCCAGAGTAGTGATGTTGGACAGGCGGGCAGGTGCAGGCAGCGAACGGTTGAAGAGCATGCATTTAGTTTTACTTGCATTCAAGAGCAATTGGAGGCCACGGAAGGAGAGTTGTATGGCATTGAAGCTTGCCTGGAGGGTTGCTAACACAGTGTCCAAAGAAGAGCCAGAAGTATACAGAATGGTGTCGTCTGCGTAGAGGTGGATCAGAGACTCACCAGCAGCAAGAGCGACATCATTGATGTATACAGAGAAGAGAGTCGGTCCAAGAATTGCACCCTGTGGCACCCCCATAGAGACTGCCAGAGGTCCGGACAGCAGACAAAATACAAAACATAGAAAACTGAACATAGAATGCCCACCCAAATCACACCCTGACCAAACCAAAATAGAGACATAAAAAGCTCTCTAATGTCAGGGCGTGACAGTCCTAGAGCGGAAATGCATGTTTAGGCTTCACCTCCAAAGAATGACTGAGGCTACTTATATATATTCACAAATTGGGTGTGGGAATTTCCACAAGGAGTTGATGAACATCAGCAAACAGGGCACTGACAGCTGTCAGTGTAACTAGCTAGCATGCTAACCTTATCTAGTTAGCTTATCTGTTGTTGCTGTATTTTTTTTTTACTACACACATATTCAAAAGATTAGCCAGCTAGATTGGTCATAAGCATTGATTTAGGGAAAACATCACCACAGATGGAACTTGCCTATCTTTGACTTCGCCATCTATTGTTATCTCCAAAGTTTTTGCATCTTCCTTAAATTGCGGACGTGAATCCACCAAAGAATTACTTAGAAATAATAAGATTAAGCTCTGGTAATATGGATAACTATTGAAAGATAGCTAATGTGTTTTTCTATATTGTAATGGACACGGTACAAACTTTGGAAGGTAGGCTGCTGGCAGGCTTTGGCTGCTGTACAGCAAAGCCAATTCAGCCCATGCTCATGGTTCTCACAGGGGAAGTAAAATGATAGGCTACAATGACTTTGCTCATGATCATGCATGCCGTAAATGACATGTAACTAACTATTTGTTCCTTGAATTTTCTTTCACGGTTGCCTTTTCATTAGCTGGATAAACACTTGTGGTTTCTAGCTAACCTTACACCAATTCAAGCAGTGGCGCGTGTACTTCAGTGGTCAAAGCCATTCATCTCGGCGGACGGGGGCCGTTTTTGCAAAATCCTATTTTAACACTCAAATATACAATTCATAAAATGGTCATATAGTACCTGTCAAAAATGTGGACACACCTACTCATTCCAGGGGTTTTCTTTATTTTTACTATTTTCTACATTGTAGAACACATATGGAAAAGTGTTAAACAAATCAAAATATATTTTAGATTGGAGATTCTTTAAAGTAGCCACCCTTTGGCTTGATGAAAGCTTTGCCCACTCTTGGCATTCTCTCAACCAGCTTCATGAGTCACCTGGAATGCATTTCAATTAACAGGTGTGCCTTGTTAAAAGTTAATCTGTGGACATTATTTCCTTCTTCTTGAGCCAATCAGTTGTGTTGTGACAAGGTAGGGGTGGTATACAGATGTTAGCCCTACTTGGTAAAAGACCAACTCCATATTATGGCAAGAACAGTTCAAATAACAAAGACAAATGACAGTCCACCATTACTTTAAGACATGAAGGTCAGTCAATACGGAAAATGTCACAAACTTTTAAAGTTTCATCAAGTGCAGTCGCAAAATCCATCAAGCGCTATGATGAAACTGTCTCTCAAGAGGATTGCCACAGGAAAGGAAGACCCAGAGTTACCTCTGCTGCAGAGGATAAGTTCATTAGTTACAAACCTCAGAAATGGCAGTTCAAATAAATGCTTCACAAAGTTCAAGTAACAGACACATCCCAACATCAACTGTTCAGAGAAGACTGCGTGAGTCAGGCCTTCGTGGTCCAATTGCTGCAAAGACGCCACTACTAAAGGACATCAATAAGAAGAAGAGACTTGCTTGGGCCAAGAAACACGAGCAATGGATATTAGACCAGTGGAAATCTGTCCTTTGGTCTGATGAGTCCAAATTGGAGATTTTTGGTTCTAACCGCTGTGTCTTTGTTAGACTCAGAGTAGGTGAACGGATGATCTCCGCATGTGTGGTTCCCACCGTGAAGCTTTGATGAGGAGGTGTGATGGTGTAGGGGTGCTTTGCTTGTGACACTGTCAGTGATTTGTTTAGAATTCAAGGCACACTTAACCAGCATTGCTACCACAGCATTCTGCAGCAATACGCAAACCCATCTGATTTGCGCTTAGTGGTACTATCATTTGTTTATCAACAGGACAATGACCCAATAAAACTGCAGGCTGTGTAAGGGCTATTTGCCTAAGAAGGAGAATGATGGTGTGCTGCATCAGATGACCTGGCCTCCACAATCACTCGACTTCAACCCAATTGTAATGGTTTGGGCTGAGTTGGACGGCAGAGTGAAGGAAAAGCAGCCAACAAGTGCTCAGCATATGTGGGAACTCCTTCAAGACTGTTGGAAAGGCAATTCCAAGCGTTTGCAAATCTGTCATCAAGGCAAAGGGTGGCTACTTTGACAAATCTAAAATATATAATATATTTGGATTTGTCAAAAAAATTTGGGTTACTACATGATTCCATATGTGTTATTTCATATTTTTCATGTCTTCACTATTATTCTACAATGTAGAAAATAGTAGAAATAAAGAAAATCCCTTGAATGAGTAGGTGTGTCCAAACTTTTGACAGGTGCTGTATATATATTTTTGATGCAGACTAGCTAATAAATATGTGAAAATTGACAAATTATTCAATGGATTATGATAATGTTATTAAAAAAATTGGAGTTGGCACCTTGTATTTAAATTTATCCCATTGCTCAGGCGGCCTTAGCGGCCATTCTGCTCATCTCAGTCACGTAGAGAAATAACTTTCCACCTGTTTCTGGTTAATCAACAATGTTGTGCTGGTGGGTGGTAACATTCAAATAAAACCCAGCCCTTAAACAGCATGTAGGCTGAAAATAATGTGTATGTCATATTATAGGAAAAGTCACACACGAATGAAGAGAAAGTGGGCAAAGAGATAATTTTGCAGTTTTACAGCTAATTTCCTGCAATTGTACACATTTTGCCATGGGGTGGAGAGACACTTTTGCAGTTTTTCAAGTCATTTCCTGACTAACTGACATGGGCTAATCGAGTGGCTGTCCCGGGGGGGATAGATGACCTCTTATGTTGCTTATGCCCAGGGCCATCCCTCTTTGGATTGTATTTCTCTCATTCTCTGTTCTCTCTCGGTCTCTCTCTATTTCTCTCGTACATGCATACGCCAGAATGCTCACACACACCCGCGCGCACACAATTTCACCATGATGGCTTGTGTACAGTATTTCTCACTACTAAGCAGTTTATAACATGCTGTCTATTTGTGTCTGTATCACAGTTTCCTCTCCTCCGCCTCGTTGGAATCAATGATGAGAGATGTGCTGTTTTAATTAAAGAACAACATTGTCTTTATCTTAAAGCAGCTCCACTCCTCACTGTAAGGCATGCCACCTCTATCCAGCCATACAACCAGGAAAAGAAGGCCTGCAGTGGCTCACCCAGCCTAACTTGGCCCACACACTCAATGGCTTTTAATGGTGCGATTATAAAACCTCTTGTCACATGAGGGAGTTACAATGATGTTTTACAACCCCAGCTTTCAGAGATGAGCCATAATATCTCCCCCAATAACTTTTAAACAGGCCCCTGTGTTTGCAAGGAGTTGCATAACGCCAAAGATCATTATTTTAAAATGCACATTAAAACAGGGTGTGTGCCCTGATGTGGCCCATAAAGTGGGCACTTAAGCACAAGGCCATAGAGATGGGGAAATACACAGAGGCTGACGGTGTCTTTATATGTGAGACTAAGAGATCAGGCCATTTAGCTTGGAACTCACAGGGGCCATCTGAAGGCGTCACACCATTACAGCTGGAGAGAGAGAAAATGGCAGTTTCATCAGGCTAAGCAACAGGAAATATAATATCCCATATTTAATCTGTCTCTCTCAATGTCAATTCATCAGTATATATTTATGCATCTTTTCTACAGAGCTTTATTCATCTCTTCCTTTGGTTCATTTTCTTTGATCAACATTAGTGTTTAAATCCTGACCTGTGTGAAGGTTGGCTGATGCAATCTCAGGCGCGCTGGCTGCTGAGAGGAGCACACAATTGAACAGGATTCATTTTATAAATATTACCATGACACGGAACAAAGACGTGAATATCCATTTCCAAGGAAGAGAGCAAGTGGCCCCCGTTCAGCCTACTGTATGTTTCCTGGGTAACCCAATTGGTGGGATGCAGATCAGCAGAGGCAGGCCCTTGTGTCCTCCTGCTATTCAGCCTGATGATGACTATCACTTCTGTACATGGAGAGGCAGGTGGGAGTTACAATACGCTCACAACCATTGGCCACATCTTTTTTTCTCTCTCCATCTCTGAATTGATCAATTTGGCTCTTTTTCTTTTTTGCCCTTCCACTTAGGGACGGCAGAATCCCTTAAACCGCTCACTTACAGCGCAGGCGGCCCGACAGGGAGAGGTCAGTGTTATCTAAACAGACCCATTGGGCTATTTGCTATAGCACCCTCCATCTGGGAGGAAGCAAGAGGAATCAGCCCATCACTTCAATCAGACACGCCAGCCACAAGCAGCACACAATGAATTTATAATGTCGAGCATAGGGGGATCAAATCAGATGAAACCCTAAGAGAGAAGGAAAGCGAGAGAGGCGAGAGAGAGAGAGGCGAGAGAGAGGCGAGGGAGAGAGAGAGAGAGAGAGAGAGAGAGAGAGAGAGAGGAGGATGTGTGTGTGTCTGAGAGAGGGTTAAGTTATCGTTGTCAATGGCGGCTATTTTGCTTGTGTTGGTGTTTGTTTGCAGATGGAAACAAACAAGCAATTGTTGAAGGTGAGGAAATGGAGTGTGACAGATCCAGCAGTAAATAGTGTGCTGTGCAGCCTAGTGTGTGTGTGTGTGTGTGTGTGTGTGTGTGTGTGTGTGTGTGTGTGTGTCTGTGTGTGTCTGTGTGTGTGTTTGTGTATTACGGGCTGTGAGTGCACATGTAATAGATATATAGATTCTGTGGTTACTGTAGATATATAGTTACTGCTGTGCAGATAGACAACACAGATAGACAATGCATATAGATGTACACTACCATTCAAAAGTTTGGGGTCACATAGAAATGTCATTGTTTTTGAAAGAAAAGCACATTTTGTGTCCATTAAAATAACATCAAATTGATCAGAAATACAGTGTAGACATTATTAATGTTGTAAATGACTATTGAGGCTGGAAATAGCAGATTTTTTATGGAATATCTACATAGTGTCACACCCTGGCCATAGAGAGGCTTTTATTCTCTATTTTGGGTAGGCCAGGGTGTGACTGGGGTGGGCATTCTAGTTTCTATATTTCTATGTTTTCTGTTTCTATTATTTGACCGGATATGGTTCCCAATCAGGGACAGCTGTCTATCGTTGTCTCTGATTGGGAATCATACTTAGGCAGCCTTTTTTCCTTTGTATTTTGTGGGTAGTTATCTTTGTTAGTGGCACTTTAGTCCTAGTAAGCTTCACGATCGTTTCTTTGTTTCTTGTTTTGTTGGTGACATTTACATAAATAAAGGAAAATGTACGCTCACCACGCTGCACCTTGGTCCGGTCATTTCCCTTCAGACGATCGTGACACAGAGGCCAATTATCAGCAACCATCACTCCTGTGTTCCAATGGCACGTTGTGTTAGCTAATCCAAGTTTATCATTTTAAAGGGCTAATTGATCATTAGAAAACCCTTTTGCAATTATGTTAGCACAGCTGAAAATAGTTTTTCTGATTAAAGAAGCAGTAAAACTGGCCTTCTTTAGACTAGTTGAGTATCTGGAGCATCAGCATTTGTGGGCTCGATGACAGGCTCAAAATGTCCAGAAACAAAGAACTTTCTTCTGAAACTGGTCATTCTATTCTTGTTCTGAGAAATTAAGACGATTCCATGCGAGAAATTGCCAAGAAACTGTAGATCTCTTACAACGCTGTGTACTATTCCCCTCACAGAACAGTGTCTCTCCACCCCATGGCAAAATGTGTACAATTGCAGGAAATTAGCTGTAAAACTGCAAAATTATCTCTTTGCCCACTTTCTCTTCATTCGTGTGTGACTTTTCCTATAATATGACATACACATTATTTTCAGCCTACATGCTGTTTAAGGGCTGGGTTTTATTTGAATGTTACCACCCACCAGCACAACATTGTTGATTAACCAGAAACAGGTGGAAAGTTATTTCTCATTAAATAGTACCCACAAAACACCAGTCTCACATTTCAAAAGTGAAGAGGCGACTCCGGGATGCTGGCCTTCTAGAAAAAGTACCTCTGTACAGTGTCTGTGTTCTTTTGCCCATCTTAATCTTTTATTTTTATTGGCCAGTCTGAGATACAGTTGAAGTTGAAAGTTCACATACACCTTAACCAAATACATTTAAACTCAGTTTTTCACAATTCCTGACATTTAATCCTAGTAAAAAAAAGCCTCTCTTAGGTCAGTTAGGATCACCACTTTATTTTAAGAATCTGAATTGTCAGAATAATAGGAGAGAGTGATTTATTTCAGCTTTTATTTCTTTCATCACATTCCCAGTGGGTCAGAAGTTTACATTCACTTAATTTGAGTAATTGAGGTGTGCACACACTTTTTCAGTTCTGTCCAAAAATGTTCTATATGATTGAGGTCAGGGCTTTGTGATGGCCACTCCTTGACTTTGTTGTCCTTAAGCCCTTTTGCCACAGCTTTGGAAGTATGCTTGGGGTCATGGTCCATTTGGAAGACCCATTTGCGACCAAGCATTAACATTAACATTTGCCATTATGGCAAAAAGGTTATATTTTTGTTTCATCAGACCAGAGGACAGTTCTCCAAAAAGTATGATCTTTGTCCCCATGTGCAGTTGCAAACCGTAGTCTGGCTTCTTTTGTGGTGATTTTGGAGCAGTGGCTTCTTCCTTGTTGAGCAGCCTTTCAGGTTATGTCGATATATGACTCGTTTTTCTGTAGATATAGATACTTTTGTACCTGTTTCCTCCAGCATCTTCACAAGGTCCTTTGCTGTTGCTCTGGGATTGATTTGCAATTTTCGCACCAAAGTAAGTTCATCTCCAGGAGACAGATCAAGTCTCCTCCTGAGCGGTACGGCGGCTGCGTGGTCCCATGGTGTTTATACTTGCGTACTATTGTTTGTACAGATGAACATGGTACCATCAGGTGTTTGGAAATTGCTCACAAAAAATAATCAGACTTGGAGGTCTACGATTTTCTTCTGAGGTCTTTGCCGATTTCTTTTGATTTTCCCATGATGTCAAGCAAAGAGGCACTGAGTTTGAAGGTAGACCTTGAAATACATCCACAGGTACACCTCCAATTGACTCAAATTATGTCAAAAAGCCATGTCATCATTTTCTGGAATTTTCCAAGCTGTTTAAAGGCACAGTCAACTTAATGTATGTAAACTTCTAACCCACTGGAATTGTGATGCAGTGAAATAATCTGTCTGTAAACAATTGTTGGAAAAATTACTTGTGTCATGCACAAAGTAGATGTCCTAACCGACTTGCCCAAACTATAGTTTGTTAACAAGAAATTTGTGGAGTGGTTGAAAAACAAGTTTTAATGACTCCAACCTAAATGTATGTAAACTTACGACTCCAACTGTATGTCTTTTTCTTTCCAACTCTACCTAGAAGTCCAGTATCCTGGAGTCGCCTCTTCCCTGTTTACGTTGAGACTGGTGTTTTGCGGGTACTATTTAATGAAGCTGTTTTGTGTTATTTTAGTGGACAAAAAATGTGCTTTCCTTTCAACAACAAGGACATTTCTAAGTGACTCCAAACCTTTGAACGGTAGAATAGATTGTGTTGGGTGTTCTCTCTCACACCCATGCATACTGTATGTGGATGTGTGTGGCCCACCATGCAGCGGTTCTGGTGGAGTACTTTGGCTCTTTACTAGTTTCCTCTCAGTCCTCTGTCACTTTGAGTGCTGAACTGGGCCTGGTCCAGAGACTCCAAGCCAGGGCAGCCAGGCCTCCCAAAAGGCAGTTTGTTGTGCAGCTTGTGTGTGTGTGTGTGTGTGTGTGTGTCTGCTGTCCCCTCCCCACCCTCTGCCCTTTGACCATATTAACTCCTGCTCTCCTGCTCTCTTATTGGCTCATCTCCCATGCTCTTATCATCTGGAATCAAACATTAAAAGACTGATGTTCGGGAGGTGGGAGGTGAACAGAGAACCAGGTTACTCATAAAAACAAATGAAAACAGAGAGAGAGGTAAAATATGGGGGGAATGACAGAGTGAGAGTTGGGGGGTATGAGACGGCAGAACAACTGAGATCTAGATGGAAGGACAGACAGAGAAAGAAAGAGAGAGGAAGAAACATGTAGGTAAAGAGAAAGGAGAAAGATTGAGAGGAAGAGAGCCAGGGTACAGTACAGTAAGACTATAGAGGAACAGTATCCGGCAGTGTCCCCTTTGTTGTGTTGGCTCCCTGTGAGTCCCAGGTTGACATATAGAGGAACAGTATCCGGCAGTGTCCCCTTTGTTGTGTTGGCTCCCTGTGAGTCCCAGGTTGACATATAGAGGAACAGTATCCGGCAGTGTCCCCTTTGTTGTGTTGGCTCCCTGAGAGTCCCAGGTTGACATATAGAGGAGTCCGTGTTCGTTCAGCTCTGGGCAAACAGGCCATTTTACGAGACGCCTTTGCAATTACCTGTTACCTTGACTGTCCTGTTTTAAGAGCCAGGTGGCCTTGGGGTTACCTGGATACAGTTGGAGGAGGGTGATAAAAGAGGCTCAGCACTGGAATAAAACTCCTATCACTACACTCTGAGAGAGAGAACACTGCTAGCTGGCCCCTGGCCCCATCTGTCTGTCTGGACCTCTGTGTCTGTCTGCCATGTCTGTACCATGTCCACTGGTGCCCAGAGTTTATCATCAGCTCAACTCAATTAAGCGAGAACTTTTCTTATCTGCTAACTAACTACATGGTTCAGTTCTCCTTCCCTCAGGAAGGCTTTTTGCAGATACTAGTGACAAATAGGAAAACTTTTCATGTCCTTAGGATGGGCATTTAACATTCTCACCCCGTGCTCTGGCCTTAAGGTGTGTGTGTGCATGCGACTGTGTGAGAGTGTATGTGTGTGTGTGCTTTTGCACATCAGCACAGTGCATCTGGGTGTGTTTGTTCATGGAGCATTTAGCCCCAGTTAGCTGGTCAGACCCCCCCCCCCAACACACACACACACGCACACACACACATACACACACACACACACACACACACACACACACACACACACACACACACACACACACACACATACATACACACACACATATACACACACTGTGTCCTATTAGCAGTGTTTGAGCAGGACTGATCCAGGCCCATTTGACCTCCACCTTCTCCCTGACCTCCAGCTCTGTCTCTGGAGGGAGCAGGGCAGGAAGGCTAAGGTGTGTGTGTGTGTGTGTGTGTGTGTGTGTGTGTGTGTGTGTGTGTGTGTGTGTGTGTGTGTGTGTGTGTGTGTGTGTGTGTGTGTGTGTGTGTGTGTGTGTGTGTGTGAAAGTGTGAAAGTGTGTGAGAGAGATGAGGGGGTTGGCTCTGGCTGTCGGACTCAAGAGCAAACACTGATGGTGAACAAATAGCCATGTCCACCCATTCTCTTGCATTCTCTTATTCTCTTTCACTCTTTATCCATCTCTTCCTCTCCACCTCCCTCTATCCCCCCTTCACCTCCCCACCACTCCCTCCGATGCTCCTTGGCCAACTAGTTATGTGGTTCTACTGAGAGGCATGTGTGAAGTATACAAGTGAGAGATGTATATGCCAATCAATAGTGCAGACACAGAATTTGGCACATAAAGGTAAAACATGCAGATCCCAATGTCCAGTGTCAGGTGTATTCCCTGCTGGGGGACTGCCTTGAGTACCTTGACCAACACAACATGGCTTGTCAATCATTTCTCCTGTGGACAGTTTAGTACTGACTGAGAAACAGAAAGGAAACAGTAGCACAGTGAAGAGCATTGTGGACAATCCCCCTCTTCTGTTTGTCTCTGTGTTGTTATTGACATTCTTAATCAGTGGACCTCTTACCCTGATTCGTCACTGGGTCAAATGATGGTTCACGCTGCTTTGTAGGTCCCTAATAGAATAAAATATATGTTTATGAAAAGGATAATTAATTTCACAGGGTATCTTTGGATAAAGTCATATTTGTTTTTATCCTTTTTTACCCCTGGTCTGTGTAGCATGGCTTTCATGTGTGTGTAATTACCATATTTCATTACTGTGTGGAGTGTCACTGTTGGAGCATCAAAGCGATTGGCTCGCCTCATGTTCGGCCACCGCTGCGAGAGAAGTACACTATTTTTTTTTTGAAGAATAAATTGGCCCGCGCCTGTTTTTGAGTGCACTCTCCCCCTCAAGCTGCTGTCGATATCAAAGAGAAGCCATTCGGATGGTGAAGTGCCCCTTGTGCTGAATAATAAAGCAGTGCATCACTGCAAAAACCTGTGAAACACAACACTCTCACCTCCCTCTCTCTCTCTCTCTCTCTGTCTCTCGTACACACACTCTTCTTCACTCCCTCGCTCTCTCCTCCTCAAACACACACTCACCTCATGTCACAAAACACTGCCATGTTGTAGGGCCAACAGCCACTTTGATAGTACTCTGAGGTGTCATATTTATGCATAACATAAACGTATGGAAACAGTCAAAACAATAGGAACCACATATGATATATATGAGATATTATATATTTCTATTTTTCCCCAGTTTATTTCTCTATTTGGGCTTTAGGGTCTTTCATCTCACCTGTCTGACTCCATACACACAGAGCTCAGTTTTACTGCAACAGTAGCTTTTCAATCACAACAAGATCTCACAGTTTTACCAATTTGGCAATGGATTCTGAAGTTTATCCATGTTTCTCCAAACATCAAATTCAGAAGTTTCTCCAAACATAAAGTTTTGATGTGTTTTTGACACTCTGGTTGCTCCAAATTTCAAATTTCAAAGTTAGGTTATGGTTTGGGATAGGGTTAAAACATTAATTTTAGACATTCATTCAGAATGGCTAAGGATTATGGTTGGGGATAGGGTTAAAACATTAAGTTTAGACATTCATTCAGAATGGCTAAGGATTATGGTTGGGGATAGGGTTAAAACATTAAGTTTAGACATTCATTCAGAATGGCTAAGGATTATGGTTGGGGATAGGGTTAAAACATTAAGTTTAGACATTCATTCAGAATGGCTAAGGATTATGGTTGGGGATAGGGTTAAAACATTAAGTTTAGACATTCATTCAGAATGGCTAAGGATTATGGTTGGGGATAGGGTTAAAACATTAAGTTTAGACATTCATTCAGAATGGCTAAGGATTATGGTTGGGGATAGGGTTAAAACATTAATTTTAGACATTCATTCAGAATGGCTAAGGATTATGGTTGGGGATAGGTTAAAACATTAAGTTTAGACATTCATTTAGAATGGCTAAGGATTATGGTTGGGGATAGGGTTAAAACATTAAGTTTAGACATTCATTCAGAATGGCTAAGGATTATGGTTGGGGATAGGGTTAAAACATTAAGTTTAGACATTCATTCAGAATGGCTAAGGATTATGGTTGGGGATAGGGTTAAAACATTAATTTTAGACATTCATTCAGAATGGCTAAGGATTATGGTTGGGGATAGGTTAAAACATTAAGTTTAGACATTCATTTAGAATGGCTAAGGATTATGGTTGGGGATAGGGTTAAAACATTAAGTTTAGACATTCATTCAGAATGGCTAAGGATTATGGTTGGGGATAGGGTTAAAACATTAAGTTTAGACATTCATTCAGAATGGCTAAGGATTATGGTTGGGGATAGGGTTAAAACATTAAGTTTAGACATTCATTCAGAATGGCTAAGGATTATGGTTGGGGATAGGGTTAAAACATTAAGTTTAGACATTCATTCAGAATGGCTAAGGATTATGGTTGGGGATAGGGTTAAAACATTAAGTTTAGACATTCATTCAGAATGGCTAAGGATTATGGTTGGGGATAGGGTTAAAACATTAAGTTTAGACATTCATTCAGAATGGCTAAGGATTATGGTTGGGGATAGGGTTAAAACATTAAGTTTAGACATTCATTCAGAATGGCTAAGGATTATGGTTGGGGATAGGTTAAAACATTAAGTTTAGACATTCATTCAGAATGGCTAAGGATTATGGTTGGGGATAGGGTTAATAGAAAAACATTTCAAATGACTGTCTACAACTGGGATTGAACACACAACCTTCGGATCCTAACACTGGGATTGAACACACAACCTTCGGATCCTAACACTGGGATTGAACACACAACCTTCGGATCCTAACACTGGGATTGAACACACAACCTTCGGATCCTAACACTGGGATTAAACACACAACCTTCGGATCCTAACACTGGGATTGAACACACAACCTTCGGATCCTAACACTGGGATTGAACACACAACCTTCGGATCCTAACACTGGGATTGAACACACAACCTTCGGATCCTAACACTGGGATTAAACACGAGAACTTCGGATCCGGAGTCATGGGACACCCATTGGTCCGTTTCTCCAAATGTCAAATTTTGAAATAAAGGGTTAAGGTTTTGGATAGGGTTTAAACATTAAATCAGAAGAGTTAAATTAATAAATTACATTTTGGGATAGAGTTAAAACAAAAAAATAAAAAAGTACTGTCTACCACTGGGATTGAACACTCAACCTTTGGAGTCATGGGATTACACCCATCCACCACCCTGGGATTACACCCCTCACCACGCCCCTCACCACCCTCAACCACAGCCTACTTGATGGTAATAGCGCTCACTGTTGCACCTAGTCGCTGGTTCTGAAGGCATTTCCCAATGACCTCAGGACATGGACAGACATCCAGTGTTCAATCAACCTAGTAGACTAGAGACAAGATGTCGAGTTTCTTATAATGTTCCAGTCACTAGAATAGAGCAGTCTTGTTTCCCCATCTGCAGCGTGCTTCAGCATTGTTTATCAAATGGATTACCAGTTAGAGGGCAGCGATCTATCTGAGTGAAAGTACACTTTGTTTTCCAAAGCTTTATTGCTGATGGCCGTTTGGTTTGGTGGACATTTTATTTGTCACTCACACAGTTTACAGCAGGTATAAAAGGTGTCGAGAAATGCTTATGCGCTAGCTCCCTCAACATTGTAGTACAATAATCAATATCCGTAATAAAGAGTCAGTTAATAAATAACAAGTAATAGAATAAGTAGTAGCCAAAATGTACACAATGTGATATACAGTGTAGATAATGAATGTGTCAAGTATGACTCCATTTACAAATTGAAAGTGGGTAATGTGTTGGTCGCGCAGTTGAACAAATTATATATAATAGAACAGCAGCATTGACTGTGTGTGTGTGAGTGTGTGTGTGTAATGTGTGTGTGAGTCTGTGTGCATGTATGTGCTTGTGTGTGTTTTTTATGACTGGTTGTGTGGGTGTTCTTGTGTGTATGGGTTGGATGTGTGGACAGTCAATGCAATTAGTCTCGAAAGATAAATTCACACACTATGGAGACAGAAGGTACGGAATGTAGCACAATGTTGTCTTTTGTCACAAAAAAGGGACGTTTTTTTACTACCTGGAAAATGAAACCCCACCGTATAATTTCTTGCGAGGACTTGAGGGGCAGTATTGAGTGACATTTGCAACGGAAGTCCCGCCCTGTGTTTACATCACATCCCTTCAGGTAAAAACACGGAAAAGATGGACGTGCTGCTACATCCCTGCTCTTGCTATTCTACCTTCAAGCATCCTTTTTTGTGTGTTTTTAATTCAAGTTTTGCTATGCGCAATTATGTCTGTCCAGTTTTGAGGAGCGTCTGTGCAAGGAGGTGTGACCTCTACAATCCTTCGATGCAGTTGTATTCGGAGAAGACACAAAAGATTACAGCTGGAGGGCGTCATCGCCAAAATTCGAACACCGATGCTGATATCAAAGAAAAATGGAGAACGATTCAGGACCGGTATGTTCGAAAAAGGTAAACGAAATGGTGTGCGGCTGCTGCCGATGCTCTGACAACTGGGTTGGCTTTGCGTTTACGTGAAACATCATCAGGCAGACACGCTGTACACTGAGAATACAAAACATTAAGAACCTCTGTTCTTTCCATGACACAGACTGACCAGGTGAATCCAGGTGAAAGCTATAATCCCCTATTGATGTCACTTGTTAAATCCAGTGTAGATGAAGGGGAGGAGACAGGTTAAAGAATGATTTTTAAGCCTTGAGACAATTGAGACATGGATTGTGTATGTGTGCCACTCAGAGGGTGAATGGGCAAGACAAAATATTGAAGTGCCTTTGAACAGGGTATTGTAGTAGGTGCCAGGTGCACTGGTTTGTGTCAAGAACTGCAACGCTGTTGGGTTTTTCACACTCAACAGTTTGCTGTGTGTATCAAGAAGGGTCCACCACCCAAAGGACTTCCAGCCAACTTGACACAACTGTGGGAAGCATCGGAGTCAACATGGGCCAGCATCCCTGTGGAACACTTTCAATACTTTGTAGATTCCAAGCCCCGACGAATTGAGGCCGTTCTGAGGGCAAAAGGGGGGGGAATAACTTAGGAAGTTATTTCTAATGTTTGGTATACTCAGTGTAGGTACTCTTGTCATGCAGCTGAATCCTTTTGTACAGTATCTGTGTGTGTTCATGATCTTATCTCAGCAGACCTAATTAGAACTTGTGAAATCAGCTCATTTCTAAATGGGAAAAATTGTAAGTGGGAACTATCCTGTGCCTGTGTTGTTATCTTAATGACTTGCCTAGTTAAATAAAGGTTAAATAAAAAGGGCTAGTTCAACCATCTGAAAACAGAGACAGAACTGAGCCCCGGCCTGGTTCATCGCGTCCCCGGCCTGGTTCATCGCGTCCCCGGCCTGGTTCATCGCGTCCCCGGCCTGGTTCATCGCGTCCCCGGCCTGGTTCATCGCGTCCCCGGCCTGGTTCATCGCGTCCCCGGCCTGGTTCATCGCGTCCCCGGCCTGGTTCATCGCGTCCCCGGCCTGGTTCATCGCGTCCCCGGCCTGGTTCATCGCGTCCCCGGCCTGGTTCATCGCGTCCCCGGCCTGGTTCATCGCGTCCCCGGCCTCATTGCAAGTTAAAGGGTACTGTTAGCTAGCTAGCTAATGTTAGCTGACTGGGTCGCTAGCTAACTGTTTAGTAATATTATTTCTAACTCAGAAAGCCATTTGTATTGCTAGTTATAGCGTAATGTTAGCTAGCAAGCTAACATTGAACCTATTTGGTTAGCTTTAGCTACCTGATTCATGCATGGTGGCTAACTATGACCATCAGTATGGGTTGGGTATTTTCTATGGTGTTTTTCCAACTTTCCAGTTGTTTTGAAAGCACCGTTAGGTTAATTGTTTAGCTAGCTACGTGTCTAAACAAAAGACTCCACTTCACCAGATGATTACATTACCCGTCAAGTTAGCCAGATGTGTCTGGGGGTGGTTATCTTGTTATGGCTGCATTCCCGCTAACGGGATCGATATGACAACTACCAGTGAAAATAGAGGGTGCCAAATTCAAACCACAGAAATCTCATAATTACAATTCCTAAAACATACATGTGTCTCATATCATTTTAAAGGTAATCTTGTTGTTAATCCCACCAAAGTGTCAGATTTCAAATATACTTTTCAGCAAAAGCAGTACAAACGATTATGTTAGGTCTCCACCAAACCACAATAAGCACAGCCATTTTCCAGCGAAATATAGCATTCACAAAAAGCAGAAATATAGATCAAATTAATCACTAACCTTGAATTATCCTCATCAGATGACACTCAGTACTTCATGTTACACAATACATGCATGTTTTGTTTGATAAAGTTCATATTTATATAAAAAAATCTGAGTTTACATTGGCGTATTAGATTCACTAGTTCCAAAAACATCAAGTGATTTTGCATAGCCACATCGTTTCAACAGAAATACTCATCATAAATGTAGATGATAATATAAGTTATACATAGGGAATTATAGATATACCTCTCCTTAATGCAACCGCTGTGTCAGATTTCAAAAAAAAGTTTACGGAAAAAGCAACCTATGAGACGGAGCTCAGAACAGTAGCCAAATTAGCCGCCATATTGGAGTCAACAGAAACCAGAAAATACATGATAAATGTTTCATTACCTTTGATGAACTTCATCAGAATGTAGTCCTAGGAATCCCAGGTCCACAATAAATTCTTGATTTGTTCGAAAATGTCCGTTATTTATGTCCAATTAGCTACTTTGGTTAGCGCGTTTGGTAAAAAATTCCAAAGTCACAAAGCGCGTCCACTATAACGTGACGAAATGTCCAAAAGTTCCGTAACAGTCAGTAGAAACATGTCAAACGATGTACTGAATCAATCTTTAGAATGTTGTTTACATATATCTTGAATAACATTCCAACCGGAGAATTAGAATGACTTCAGATGACCGGTGGATCGCAGGTCCTTCCCCTGTGAACGCGCATGGTGAAAGCATGGTCAACTCGTGGCAGTGGTGACTATTTTCTGTCTCCTTCGACCCCCCCCCCCCCCTTCACATTAGTCATCAGACAAAGTTCTATTGACTGTTGACATCTAGTGGAAGGCGTAGGAAGTGAAAACTCATCCATATTTCCCTGTAATTTCAATGAGAGCTTGGTTGAAAATCTGCCACCCCCAGAAAAAAAAAAAACAGGAAGTGGAATTTTTCAGGTTTTTGCCTGCAATATGAGTTCTGTTATACTCACAGACATAATTCAAACAGTTTTAAAAACGTCAGAGTGTTTTCTATCCAATACTAATAATAATATGCATATATTAGCAACTGAGACTGAGGAGCTGGCCATTTACAATGGGCACCTTTTCATCCAAGCTACTCAATACTGCCCCTGCAGCCATAAAAGGTATAGGTTTTCTTTCAGATGACCCATCAATTTAGACTAATGTGTCTGGGTAAGAATCATCTAATAATTATACAATATTTATCTGAACACTTTCTCTTTTTGATATTGCTACTATGCAAATATGCAAGTAATAATTTCACTGTACTGTCTACACCTTCTGTATCCTGAGCATGTGACAAATAACTTATTTGATATTTGAGTGTGTTTACCAGAGAAGATAATATGAGGAACAACATGATCTGCACCAAAGTCTAGGCTAAGGCTTAAGACAGTGTGAATGATGCTGAAAGGGTGTAGACAAAGAAGAGCTCTCCAGTAGGTGTACCAAAATATTCAAGGGCCATTTTCTCAAAAGTGTGGTTACAAGTTAATCCACTTTCAAAGCAGAATTACTTTCCCATTGTTCCAGTGCAGTGTATGATATACCACTTTCTAGCTCCGAGTCTGTACTTTTAGTCAATGTAAAAAACACAATTTCAAATGTTGCTACACAGGACCGAATCTAGCCGGTCAGCCAAATGTCTTTGTCTGGTTATTTGTACTTGTGGCAGAAAGTATTACTGTTCTGAAAGGTCCTGAACAGTGAAAATCATGTTTTCATCAAATTGGATGATATTTGGAAGAAACCAGTTCAAAGTAGGGTGACTGTAGCTGGTACATTGATAAAGTTGGATTATAAAGTTACTGGTCCCTGTGTCAAACACTTGGATTCAGGAGGTAGGCTTTAAGTGTTTAACCAAATATTTACTTCTGGCTTCATGCAAAAATATGGAAACGTTATACACCAATGGCAGTGTCTTATCATCTTATCCAGTGGTGACCCGTCATTCAGGGCAGTTTTGAGCCAACACATGTTACAAATTGTACGAATCAATGGGTTTTGCACATTGTATTAGGCTCATGGCTCTAATTTTATATTTTTTTATGTCAAATCATATCTCACCATTATTTCTCATCTTTATTTCTCTTGAGTGTTCATGTTGATCAATATATCGGCTATGCCGGGCTATTGTAAAATATCAAATAAATGTATACAATATATACAATTCTGAACATATTGTCATTTACAGTGCATTCGGAAAGTATTCAGACCCCTTGACTTTTCCCAAAAATGTTTACGGAACATTCTTATTCTAGAATTTATTAAATTGTTTTTTTCCCCTCATCAATCTACACCCAATACCCCATAATGACAAAGCAAAAACATGTTTTTAGATTTTTTTCAAATGGATAATAAAATGTCACATTTATCACAAGTATTCAGACCTTTTACTCAGTACTTTGTTGAAGCACCTTTGGCAGTGATTACAGCCTCAAGTGTTCTTGTGTATGACGCTACAACCTTGGCACACCTGTATTTGGGGAGTTTCTCCAATTCTTCTCTGCAGATCCCCTCAAGCTCTGCCTGGTTGGACGGGGAGCGTCGCTGCACAGCTATTTTCAGGTCTCTCCAGAAATGTTTGATCGAGTTCAGGTCCAGGCTCTGGTTGGGCCACTCAAGGACATTCAGAGCCTTCTCTTGAAGCCACTGCTGCATTGTCTTGGCTGTGTGCTTATGGTCGTTGTCCTGTTGGAAGGTGAACCTTCGCCCCAGTCTGAGGTCCTGAGCGCTCTGGAGCAGGTTTTCGTCAAGGATCTCTCTGTACTTTGCTCGGTTCATCTTTCCCTCGATCCTGACTAGTCTCCCAGTCCCTGCTGCTGAAAAACACCCCCCTCAGCATGATGCTGCCACCACCATGCTTCACTGTAGGATATGTGCCAGGTTTCCTCCAGACATGACACATGGCATTCAGGCCAAAGAGGTCAATCTTGGTTTCATCCAAGCGGGCTGTCATGTGCCTTTTACTGAGGAGTGGCTTCCATCTGGCCACTACCATAAAGGCCTGATTGGTGGAGTGCTGCAGAGGTGGTTGTCCTTCTGGAAGGAGTCTCCCATCTCCACAGAGGCACTCTGGAGCTCTTTCAGAGAGACAATCAGGTTCTTCGTCACCTCCCTGACCAAGGCCTTTCTCCCTTGACTGCTCAGTTTGGCCAGGCGGCCAGCTCTAGGAAGAGTCTTGGTGGTTCCAAACGTCTTCCATTTAAGAATGATGGAGGCCACTGTGTTGTTGGGGACCTTCAATGTTGCTTAAAAATGTTGGTACCCTTTCCCAGATCTGTGCCTCGACACAATCCTGTCTCGGTGTGTTCCTTTCCAAATCATGTCCTCCAATGAATTGAATTTACCACAGGTGGACTCCAGGAAACATCTCAAGGATGATCAATAGAAACAGGATGCACCTGAGTTCGATTTCGAGTCTCATAGCAAAGGGTCTGAATACTTATGTATTTTTTTTATAGATATTTTATTTTATTTTTTTACATTTGCAAAAATGTCTAAATCTATTTTCGCTTTGTCACTATGGAGTATTTTGTGTAGATTGATGAGGGAAAATGTTTATTTAATACATTTTAGAATAAGACTATTACATACTGTAACAAAATGTGGAAAAAGTCAAGGGGCCTGAATACTTTCCGAATACACTGTATAATGCTAATACAGAGGTACCAATAACTTGTCCATTACACTTATTGTATGCTGTTTTCATGTACATTCCCTTATGTCTAACCCTCTAAGGTGACTCAGGCTTTACTAATCATGATCTGCTGGATATCAGACAAACAGCAGCAACACACAATTGCATTTCTGTAGTTTTGTAACTAGTTACAAAAGTATTCATGATGATGTCCAACAGTTCATGATTAGCTCTGTTGACCATGAGAGCATTTTGCACAGAAAAAACAAAACATTTTTCAAACGCAATTTTCTTGTCTGCTTGTTTTAGTCAATTACAAAACTACATTCAAGAAAAGTGACTTCAACTTTGCCTGCTCCCTAGAGTTCTCACTTGTGTAGCCAGTGTTGTAAAGTACTTAAAAGTACTACTTAAGTAGTTTTTTTGGAGTATCTGGACATTACTTTACTATTTATATTTTTGACAACTTTTAACTTTTACTTCACTACATTCCTGAAGAAAATGATGTACTTTTCACTCCATACATTTTCCCTGACACCCAAAACGACTTTTTCAATGCTTTGCTTTGCTTTGCAGGACAGGAAAACAGTCACCCCTATAGTTTGTAAATGATGTTGGAGCGTGCCTATTGCTATCTGTAAAATTTTTAAAAAAATGGTGCCATCTGGTTTGCTTATTATAGGAAATAATAAAGAGAAGAACCTACTTGGACACTGTGTCCCCACATTTCCCACTCTCCCACACCGAATTGCCTGAAGCCACAGGGCTCTTCTCGCTGGCTCTATTTCCCTATGTGAGAGAATTGTGGACCAATTTGGGATTTTTGAACTAGCTACATGTACATTGAACAACACAGCAGCTTTTCGGCATGTTTTGTTATTTATGCATAACAAAAAATTGACAACGAAGTTCCCTCTTTTACAATATGGTTCAATAGGAAATAATGTTTTTTTTCTTTTTTTTTGTGGCCGTGGTCGAGGGGAATTTCTTATTATTTAGTGAATGTTGACTGGGACTATTGTTTACCTTGTTACCTGGCAATGACCACAAGGGCGTTTCAAAGAGCTGTCAGTCAAGGTGAGCTCAGGAATATAAGCTCCCCGCCCACTCAGCCTGTTCTTTCAGTCTTCCTGATTGTTTGAGAAGAGAAAAGGTACAATTTCTTCAATTCTGAGCATTTCAATAGCGTAAAAAATATTATGGGTTAGGTTTTGGTCATTAAAGGCTATTTTTACTTGGGAAATAGGATGAATGAGCGTTACCTTTAATCAGCCACTCTGCAAACCAGTCTGGTCTCAGAACATTTCGTATTATTCTGTACATAAATCCAAGACACTCCATATGTTACATTTCATATGGTTACATAAGACAGATGGTTACTTAAAGTGAAAGGAGGGTGGTTGGTCAGGGTGGATTGGTTGGTGTATAACGTGACCGTCAGCAACCCGAATGTTACGAGTTTGAATCTCATCAAAGATAAGTTTAACATGTTAGCTAATTAGCAACTTTTCAACTACTTACTACTTTTTAGCTACTTGGCAACTACTTAGCATGTTAGCTAACCCTTCCCCTGACCCTTTTAGCTAACCCTTCCCTTTAACCTAACTCCTAAACTTAACCCTAACCTTCACCCTAACCCCTAGCCTAGCTAACGTTAGCCAGCAAGTGAGAATTCGTAACATATTGCAAATTCGTAACCATACGGTATTATATGTTTCGTAAAAGGACTGACCCCCAAGACATTAACCTCACCTACATAGCTCATGTACAAGCTCACTCAACCTGGTCTCAGAGCATTTTGTATTGTTCTGCATGTAAATCTGAGACAATCCATTTAGTATGATATGTATTTATTTGTGGATGTCCATTCCCCATTTCGTATAATATGTTAATATTACAATGCGTATTATTTGCTAAAAGTACAATATGTTCCACATTTTTTAAATGTATATGTTACGAATTATAGCTAGGGGGCTAGGGGTTAAATTTAAGTCTAAAGGGTTATTGTCAAGACTTCCGCCGAAGTTGGTGCCTCTCCTTGTTCGGGCGGGTTCCCATGATGTTTTGTGCGTGATTGTTCCTTGTCTAGTGTTATCAGTCTTCTGTGTTATGGTGTGTTTTCCCTGCGTGGAAATTATGGTTGATTTATTTTCTGAGTAAAGTACGTTATTTTACTCAGTTCTGTGTCCTGCGGCTGACTCTGTACTCACCTCTGCATACTGATACATGACAGTTATTGTGTTGTGCGACAAAACTGCACAATTTTTAAAGTGGCCTTGTATTGTCCCCAGCACAAGGTGCACCTATGTAATGGCCATGCTGTTTAATCAGCTCCTTGATATGCCACAGCTGTCAAGTGGATATATTATCTTGGAAAAAGAGAAATGCTTACTAACAGGGATATAAACAAATTTGTGCACAAAATTTGAGAGAAATACACTTTTTCTGGGATTTTTTATTTCAGTTCATGAAACATGGGACCAAGACTTTACATGTTGCTTTATATATTTGTTTGGTGTACAAGGGGATTCAATTTTAAATGAGAACATACAGTAATTGTTGTCTGTCTTTAGTGTATTTCCCTTCCTTTCAATCCATATCCACAATTTACAAACCATAATGTTCATAGAAACTAATACCATGTTGCTTCTAAGGTCCTTGATGGAAGACCTTGGACTGGATAACAATCCCTTTCTTATCTCTCTTGTCCATCTTTCTGCTTTCAATGGTTTCCTAAGAGCACCTAAAGGCTCTCACAAGGCAAACATGCCACTAAGCTTTTCAGTTGTATTTTGTGAAATCCTTTTACAAGAGGTGATTTTTAACAACTTCCTTATCCCCCTCCAGTCAGGTCAACTCAGTCTGGTGCCTGATCCACTGCTGTCGACCTCGGCCCGGCACCGGCGAGCCTTAACCTTGGATCCCCCCAACCCTCCAGGAGGCGTGTGGATAGGGGGAGTGGGGCTAAGGCTGGAGGTGTGTGGAGAAAGCAAGGACCTGCCACATTATATGCTTTAACATGACTGGCAAATCCACCGCGGTTAAACAAACTTAACCTTCATTTGTGAAACGGTGCAAATCAAAGGGCAAAAAGGGACTTGTGCTGGTAATTACCGCTGGGGGAGAGCAACAGGGGATTCAATGATGGAGGAAGGAGAGAGGTGAGCGCCGGGAGATAGAGAGGGGAGAATACAAAAAAGAAGGGGAATCATTTAAGGAGAAGACGCATTTTTAATGAGTTTGCCCAGAAATTGATTTTCCGCTGTAATCTTTTATTTATATGCAGGCTGGTCTCCCTCCCCGGCAGTGTGAGGGTCAGTCCTCTGTGAACCCTGTTAGGACCCCCACTCCGTCAAACACCCAAAGCCCAGGGAAAATGGTATTTTAGCAAAGGCAAACATTGTCCTGTCTTGGCTTAAGGGGCGAAATAGCTGTTTATTTTTAAAAACTTGTTCCCCTCTATCCATCATGCCAGACAGTCTGTCAGGAGGAAGGAAGACAGGAGCAAATTGAAATTGGAACTAAGTTTAGACAGTTATCATCATAATTATCCAATTAATATTAATGGAGTAGAGTGTCATTAGAGCATCTCAATTAGGCAGAGGGTATTTGGTTAGCAAGCAACCACTAGCAGAACATCTTGGAGGAATGGCTGTGTATGGTAGAATGCAGTACTACTTGTGAAGGAGTGGCTTTCACTAAACATTCACACTGTTTTACTTGATTTATATTATTACTATTGGCAATTGTAATTTATTGAGGGAGTTGTGATTGCGTTTTGTATATTTCATCTTCCGTAAATGAATACATTTTCTAGGTGTCTCTGAGGAAAGAGATGTTCAATCTTAAAGGGATTGTTTATATTAGGCTACATATGTTGATTGTCTCAGACGGAATGGAATAGATGAATCATACACAGATCATAATTACTGAGCTCATTAAATGTGTTAGGTTTGTGTCCACCGTGGTGAGCCACTATTTCAGCCAGCCAATGTTCTTCTGTGCATTAGAATGATGAAATAGATTGCATACGCATATAAATAGATCACATATAGGTGATCCAATATCTAGCTATATTACTCAGTATCCCAACATAATAAACACATTCAACATTGAATGGCTTTTGTTGCGCTGACTTCTTCGGTTTATTTAGTGGATCCATATTTCCAGTAGGTCTAAATACAGGACATGTAGGTCTGGTGTTTTTCTTCAATCCACTGCAAGGTTCTGTGTGTTAGGTTCATTAAACGCAGACGGTGTCCAGGACTAAAGGAACATCCAGCAACATGCATTAGTCATATCTGTCAACGTGGATTTCGGAAAGGAGTGAATGCGTGACAATAACTGAATGAAAATGAGAATTACCAAATGCATAAATAAATATTTTACATATAAATATAAGATTTGCCGAAATAAGGGTGTGTAACATTTTTTACTATGCCATTAGAAGCAGAACTATATTTGGTTCTGCTCACACAATTCACACAATTCATCTCTCTTTAGGCTACTGTATGATGCTAGCTCACATTAGGCAACATTATTCAGAAACCTGTCAGATTTGATGTGATGTGTTTACTTGAGAAATAATGACCCATTTTTATTATTCCGTGCATAACAAGAAATGCAACGACTAAAGTCATTTAAATAGCTGTAGGCCTACTCTGATAGATTCATAATGGAATAGGTCTAGGATTACTAGGCTAAACACGGAAAAGCCTTGTTTTGTCACCCAACCTGAAAACATTGCATTTCGTGATTTACATCAGGCCAACTGTGGATTTTCAATAGAGTAGACCTATATTTCGAATTTAGTACATATAAACTGTAGGCCAACATAAACCAAGTACATTTGACCACTGAAATGGTTTAGTTTTGTTTAACCAAATTACAGCAGTCTAAATATATAAAGCTATTGGTCTATAATTGGTAGGAATTTAAGACACTGAATATGGTATTAAATACAATTATATGGCACAGGTGAAAATACCCCAATCCTAGTTTCTAGTTTTCAAAGTAGATTATTCTATAAACTAAGCAGTCTATTTGAGTTATTGGCATGGTAAACTCACTATCATCTCCCGCATGTTGTAGACTTGGCCTGCTGCAGAAAAGAAGCAACACAGATTTTTGTGCTGAAAACTACGCTGCAGGAAATGATACATAACCAACAATTGTAGTATATGAAAGCCAACGAGCATTACTGAAAGAGATGGAAGTAGCAGAGGTGCCACAGTACCATGGGCTATTGTTTTGGTTTCATATTTGAGTTTGAGCGTTGCATGTGATTTGTTTTCTTGTGTGAGCCACCATTGCCACCTGGTGGGGAAAGTAGCACCAGCGTAACTTGATGACCAAAACCCTGCATGTCCATTGAAACCAGTAGAGGGCCGAGTGAATTAATTTAGAGAATTCCACCTCTAGATGTTCTGCACGTCTGACCTTTACATTATTGCACTCACTATGTTCGAAATAAAATACTAACTTGCATTCAAATGGACAAGTAGACCGAGAGAAAAACGCAGCCCAAGAAATGTAAGGGAATTTCCAAAAGTTTATTTTTCAGTAATGATCAAATGCAATAAAATATACTCTTAGAGAAATAATAAATATACAATATTTTTTTTTATAAACAAAATGCACAATTTACAAAAACTTCCACTGTGTGCCTCGTCCTATGTCTATTAGATATTAGACCTTATTACAGTTATAGCTGTTAATATTGTCATTAGTATGTCTATCATCATTAATATCAATATTATTCATAATAATATTTCATTTAAGGTGGTTTGACACCTCTCTAGACTCCTCTGAGAGTTCCAGACCTTGTGCTATACTCATTATTCTATCATATTTTTTTCTTGAGGTTTAAAGACTCAGCCTCTACAACGGACAACTTCATAATATAGGTGCCATATAGTATCTTCCATTAGATGTCTGATAGACCGTTCATCCATTTTATCATGGGTAAAAGCTTATTCCACACAGTGTGAGTTTAAATAACTTTTCACAGACTGTTGCATCTCCCTTCACAGAAGCCTGAAGACGGACCGGTCTGTCTCAGAGGTCCCTGTCTGTCTGTCTGTCTCTGTCTGTCTGTCTGTCTGTCTGTCGGTCGGTGGGTCGGGTCTGGTCTGGTCTGGTCGGGTCTGGTGTCCCCAACCCTCATATCCATGTCCTGTGAATGTGGAAATGCTCTAATGATCTGTGTAATGTATGATCCATGCCCATAGCAGTTAATGTCCACCTCCAGTTCACGTTTGCAGAATCTTTATATGTAGATCTTTGTATGTTCTAGGATTATGGCACATAACAACGCTCACTCAGGTATGGAGACAGTCAGTGTGTGTGTGTGGAGAGAGCTCCACTGTGTGGTCAGGAGGTGAACAGCAGGTAAGTGATAAGCAATGTTAGCAGGTAGGTGAGAGAGTGGGTGGTGCCAGTGTTGGGCTGGGCTGAGCTGGGGGTGGGCAGGGCAGAGGGGGAAGCCTTGCTGGGGGCCTCCATGGAGGGGTAGAGGTCTGCCCTCCTGCGCTGCTCTTGGTGGGTGAGGGCGGGCTCCACTGTCACGTAGCCATTGGTTATCCTCACATTAGGCTGAGGAGGTGTGGTGCTGGAGGGTGAGAACCAGATCAGTCAGGTTAACAGGAACACTGCTGTAGTTTCTAACAGATCTTGTTACTGTCTCTCGCTGTGTGAGTGCTCATCCTGTCCTATGAGTGTGCAGTTGCACTGTCTGCTTCTCTTCATGTTATGATACTCTTTGTTGCCATTGGATTGTTTCAATACAGAGCTAGAGACAGTGTGTGTGTTTGTTCTCCTCTCACCTGTCACCAATGCGGACCCACAGGTCACTGAAGAGGCGGGGGCGGCTGTGACCACGGTGGGCCTTCCGGGGGGGCTTGTGTCTCCCAAACTCCTCCAGCTGGCTCAGGCTGTCTGGCAGCAGCATGTGGGGCAGCTCCTCATCCTCCAGCCCTTCCAGCCCATCATCCAGGTCTGAGGGACTGGTCACCCAGTCAGACGGAGAGACTGTACCCGCATCGGAGCCCCCATCGCTGGGTCTTTCTGTTGGTTCTCTGTGGGACAAAGAACTATGCTTATTAAATATTAGAACATTGTGATATAGACCTGGATGTATGTTCCCTCGTCACTAGAATAGATGAAAGATAACAGAATAATGTTGGTGAGTAGTTTATTTATGTTATGTAATATATTTTAGGGAGGTTCTCCTTAGAGGTTGTGTGAGAATGTGAAATGGTGCATGGTTTAAGGTGACCTGACCACCACGGTTCTCTCTAGCCTACCTATAGGCTCCAAAGGGCTTTGAACTTCCAACAGGGACACAATGTCCTCTGTGCTTGTGAGTTTACTGAGTATCTAAATCTGCCACGAGCCACAAGGGAGGAAGCTGTAACCCCTCTGACCACCCTGACAACTCAATACCTTAGAAATGTATCCTTACCATATTCATTTGCTTGAAGTAGTCAAGGATGTAACACGGTCAGATAGGGCAAAGTAAGGTTTCCGTTACATTGCTTTGATCAACACCGTCATACGAGAGCAGGAAAGTGGGATACATTTCAAAAGCATTGGAACTTGGTCCTACGCTAATCCACATTCCTTACCTGTCATTTATGCCACTTCCTTCCCTATCTGATTACCGGTTGTTGCCTGTAGGCATAGATCTAGGATCAGAAAACACTCAAATTGACCTTAACGTTTAGGCGCAACTTCTGCCTACTATGCATATGAAGGGTCATATTGCTTTCCCGTCAGTAAACACCCTGGAGGTTTGACCTCCCAATGAGGCCCCAGATCCAGACCACACACTGTTCAGCTCTGTGTTAGCCAGTATTACACTGTCTACAGATGCTGGCTGCTGTGGGCTACAGCCACTCTACACTGAGTCACTTTGCTTTGGTTCCTTTTGTCATAATCTCTCTATTGAGCAGAAAACACATGATGCCTCTGGGTGCAGGCCCAGTTTTGAGGTTTACACTTCATAACCTCCGGAAAAGCTTCCTGCCACATTGTATTGTTGTCACCTCATATCAGAGAGCACAAAGTGTTTGGAGCAGTTTTATGTGTTTTTCGACCACAATCAGTCAGTCCACAATCAGTCAGCTTGCTCGGCTGAGACTGGGCCTGGGCCTGCTCTGTGTATGAGCCAGGGAGGAATGGTTTTGTTACAGCTGTAATTCGCAGTGAAGGAAGTGAGTTTGTAAAAGCAGTGGATGGAGGAGATGTTTTACTGTAGCTCTGCTTTATGTGATTTCCCTTGTTGTTCCTCATTTGTCCATTTTCACCCTGGTTCCAGTGAGTGCTGCAACCATTAGCACTGCTATTTTAATGGGCCCAACCTGCATGGGCCTTAGATCAACCCCCCAGGTCCTGCTGCTGCTGCTTGCAGGGTGATAGGGAGCCTGTCCCAGCATGCGGGGTGTTCAGGGGTGGGAAAGTTCACTGGGGAGACTGGGGACTGGTTTCCATGAGGAGATGCAGCACCCCTCTTCAGGAGGCAGATGGTTGAGGCTCTTTCTGTGAGGTGGCCATGCCAAGAGGCTGCTGGGAGCGGGCTGGCCTACCTTTCACAGCTGGCGGGGGGAGGGAGAGATGGGGGAATCAAAGCATTCCTACATAGCTGGGATCTGGTTGTAAAGGTGTACTACATGTACTGAAGCATGTGTGCTACATTTAGCACATCTATGTGGTGTCAATTAGTACATGTCATGTGTTTCTGCTCTGGAGTGAATACGGTTGATGTGGTATCGTAAACCTCCGTGGTAAATCTGAGACTGTGTGTTTGTGAATGTTCATATGAATTAGTGCCCAATGCCCATACACATGTCAATGTGTGTGCATGTGTTTTGGTTGTGGCCCTACGGTGTGGGCGGGGAGTGTCTCTGTACTCACTCTGTGATTGGTTCCTGGTAGTGTGATGGTGCGTGCACCACCTTGTAGCCCTCCTGTCTCAGGATGTCCAACACACTGTGGTTCCCCAGGAAGTGACCTAACAGGAAACGCAACAGGTCAGTTCACATCTTAAATAATGCTGTACATGATAGACAGGGCCAAGAGTTTTCCCTGATCAGGCCATGTGGTCCAGAAAATGTCTTCTCCTTAGTCATGATGACAGGCTACAAGATAGTCTCTAGTCTAAAACAGAGGTCTGAAGAGACAGGAATACAGGGGTTATCCTGCCGAGAGTACTTTGTGAACCGACTGCAAACCAATTTCACATGTAGAATATCACGAAAATGTCGGTAGTCAGACGCCAACAGCTCGCTGAATGATTGGTAGATGAATTGGAGATCCACATTTGGTCTGATGTGTTCAACCCTTTAAGGTGGCAGACGGGCCATCCTTAGTTCCTAACATATACTGACCCTTGATCTTTCTCTGCACTTGTTCCTATGTACTGACCCTTATTGACCCCATATTGTAGTGCACGGGCTCCTGGCCCCCTTCCCCAAACCCCTTGTTTTTTTCTGATTCCTTCATTCTGACATCAAACAGACAGGTCCCAGCCACACACTGATGAAAGGAGTTTTATTCCTCCCTACCGTGAATAATCCCAGGTGTCACTCAACCCAGTAATACGGCCTAATGCTCTCTGACATCATCACCCCCCCCCCCCCCCCCCCCCCCAGCACGCTCCCCCAGCTTATTAACAGCACGCTGGCAATCTTCAAGGGCCCTAGCTCGCCTGCTTTCCCGAACCTCTATTTTATTATTATGATTTTTCTGATCATTCCTGAGGGGAGAAAAGGCGGCGCTACACTTTCTTGGCGGCGGAGTTCAAAGACTGCGTGGGGATTGGCAGGGGAGGGAGGAGAGGCTACCGCCGAGTGTCGGTCAGATCAGACGGCCAGATTACAGCACTCTCCCTCCACCACACCAAGCCCCTCCAGAGAAGAGAGAAGAGGAGGGGACAGACACCCTATTGAGGAGCCCAGACTACTCCTCTCCTCTTTTCTCCTCTTTTACTTATTTCTCCTCACCCCTCCTCTCCTCTCTTCACGTCTCTCCTCTTACCTTCTCTCTTCCATCTACTCTCCACTCCTCCTTTCTACTCCTTTCTTCCTCTCTCCTATCCTCTCCTGCCCCCTCCACAGCTGAAGGCTGCTCCCAGAATGGCAGATTCAATGACCCCCATGTCTTTTTCAAGCAGATATTTAATTAATTTCAGCTAAAAAAGTCCTGTGCATTCCGTCTGTTAGGTCAAGCTGTCTGTTTGACGTCTTGTTTATTTTCTCACTTTTAGATGTCATACACAAACAGTCTGAACAGAGAGCTTACAGAGACATACTGTTTCCACAGGCCAGCAGGGGAAGTAGACTGGTCGGTTCTGAGGGCTGTGTGCGAGGAATTAGTAGTGTGTAAGTGTGTGTGAAGGGCCCTGCATATGTGTGTATGGTCATCTCCCTAACGAGACACCAAACAGCCACAGAGATCAGGACTGTAGCCAGGAACACACGCCTGCTACAGGGGGCCAAGTGCACCCTCCCGTCTGTCTGGTCTGACCTGTCGCTCAGAGTGAATGTGTGTATTCACTGTCTGGTCAGACTGTTTCTGACTCAAGAGACCATTAGAGGAGATCGAAAATACATTTCTGATATCTTGCGTTCCTCTCTCTTTCTTGATTTGTGAGGGCGCTGTCACGTATAACCTGTATGATCCGGAGCCTGGCGCCTTTGGTACCCTGATCCAGCTATAAAGCATGTGTGAACCCCAAATGAACCCTGGCTAAAATTAATCCTGGACCTGCGTGTGTAAAGGTTCCAAAATCTGTGACCAGAGTACCAGGTATTGTGACACGACAGCGGAAATTGCGTGGAGCTTTATGTCGGTTGTAAACAGGCAAGCTTCCTAACGCCACGTAGAGTGTGTGCCTTGCAAATCAACCCGTGAAATGGTTATTTTCAGGTCTTATGAAAGCAAAACATATTCTGTAGAATTTTCACAAACGATCCAAGAAATCAAACCAGGTTACCAAATGTGAAACATCTTCTATCCCTCACCCACACCCAAAACATCTACACAAATAAACACCCATACACAAACAAATACACCTGCACCACACACCAACACACACATTTAGTAGCCGCACACATCCCTCTAAAAGTAGAAGGAGATCCTCCTCCCCTGTAAACAGACTTCTGTGGCTCTGTCCAGTATGTGGCCCTACTCGGCCAGCCAGTGTGTTTATTTGGTGGCCACACTGATGATTTAGATCACTGATGATTTAGATCACTGAGGATTTAGATCACTGAGGATTTAGATCACTGATGATTTAGATCACTGATGATTTAGACCACTGAGGATTTAGATCACTGTAAACAAAGCGGTGCTAAGAAGCAGTAAAAGAGAGGCAGGCGGCTCATAGGGCAAACCCAAAACAAATCCATTATGGGCTTAATGAGAGAGAAGTCCTGCCTTCTTATGGACCTAATAGCTCTTTCCTGCCCTGCCCTGCCCTGCCTGCTGTTGTGCCACTGGTCAGGGTAGACTGGAAAATCCTGGGCTACAAACACACTCCTACCAGGGAGTTCCTCCTCAATCCAGAGTTAATTACTTTTCTACAGTAGCTTCCCATCTCTCCCTTCCAAAATATGCTCCCTCCCTCATTCTTTCTTTCTATCTCTCTCCTAATCTCTCTATCTTTTTTTCTCCATATTTTTCTTTCTCTCTCTCTCCCCATCCCTCTCTCCTCTATAGTAGCATGTGTCTGGTTGCCACCCAGGCTGAGGGGTTTGTGGGGTCAGCACCTTATTACTCACACCGCCTGTCCGCACTTGCACCCCTCCTTCCCTCCACCCCTTTCTCCATTCCTTTACCCATCCTTGCTTCTACCCATCCCTGCACCCTGTCAATATAATCAAGCAACGCTGGTTGAGGAGAGAATATAGAGGTAATCTCTATAACAGAGGTCGGCAACAGGCAACAAAACAAGTGTTTTTTAAGTTTTAAAATAAAGATAATGCTTTTGTGCTTATTTGTTGTCAATGTTCATTGTCCAAATTATAATAATCCCCCCCCCCTTTCCCCCCCAGACCATCCACAGATGAATCTAGTTTAGGCATTAACTCCAAATTTTAAAGTTAGGCATTAACTCTGAATGGTTAAGGTCAGGGCTCCTTCTAATTCCCTCTCCTCCCGGAGGAACTTGGCTCTAGGACCATGCCTAAGGACTACCTGACCTGATGACTCCTGGCTGTCCCCGGTCCACCTGGTCGTCCTGCTGCTCCAGTTTCAACTGTTCTGCGGTTATGGAATCCTGTGCTACCTTGTCCCAGACCTGCTGTTTTCCACTCACTCACTCACTCACTCACTCACTCACTCACTCACTCACTCACTCACTCACTCACTCACTCACTCACTCACTCACTCACTCTCTCACACACACACACACTCATACATACATATATCTGCTGTATGCTAAGCTATGAAAAGCCAACTGACATTTGCTCCTGAAGTACTGACCTATTGCACCCTCTACAACCACGGATTATTATTTAACCCTGCTGGTCATTATGAACGTTTGAACATCTTGAAAACAATCTGGCCTTAATGGCCATGTACTGTTATAATCTCCACCTGGCACAGCCAGCAGAGGACTGGAGACCCCTCAGAGCCTGGTTCTTCCTAGGTTCCTGCCTTTCTAGGGAGTTTCTAGGGTGGCTAGTTTCCTAGCCACCATGTTTCTGTATATAAATACATTTGACTTGATTTGATTTCAGGTTTTGGGATAGGTGTAAAACAAAAATCTCTAGCAATGCCTTAGCAAAACCGAAACATTCTTGAAGGTAACATCTCTCTCTGTTGTCCCTAGTGGCCGGTTTCCATGACATCTCCTGATGTCCTAAAACATGAATTGACGTCGAATACTGACTTGTATCAGGGGTGACCTAGCTGGTCCAATAATATAGAGCGTGATGAGGATAAGGACAGATTTAAGGAGAGAGGGAGACTGTATCAGCATCAGAAGGAGAGAGGGATCCATGCCTTCAGAGAATGGGCAGTCAGGCTGGCTGGTGGACCCCTGTGGGGAAGGAAGAGGGTGGAAGTAGGACACTGATGTAGACCACAACACACAGAACCCACGCTGGGCACTGTTGCAATGCTGCAAACAAACACAAGCTGTTGCTTCACAGGCTGTGGAACAACATACCATGAAAAAAGAGAGAAGAAGAGAGGGATGGGTAGAGAGAAAGGGGTGGAACCAAGCCCCACAAAACTGGACTCCTAAAAAAAAAAAGTTGGCCATGGAAAATAAGGATTCCTCTACCCTGATTGGAAATGGGAGTGCTATCTGATGTTTGGGTGTGTGTGTGTTCATGCGTGCGTTTGCGTGTGAGTGCATGCATTTACAACGTGTGTGCTTGTATGCATGTGTACGTTCACATGCACGTGTGTGTGTGTGTGTGTGTGTGTGTGTGTGTGTTGAGATGCTCGGGGGAGTCCCTGTCTGACTCACTCCCAGTACTGTAGTTCAGAGTACTATTCCACAAAGTGAGAATGAGTAATGTAACAAAGGTTTAATAACTCCAGCATCCCGGCACCTTAACCCTGGGTATACATTTGCACCTCTACAGTACAAGCACATCTATAAATCACCTCCCAGCCTCCCAGTCTGCAAACCGAGGGAGAGAAATCCTAGCCGCAGTGCATCTGAACCAGCTGAACCATGGCGTTGAACAGAGCACCTCTCGCTTGACGTGTAAATCTAAAGTAAGGAATCAGGAAATTCCATCCTGAATCCCACTATTTTAGTAGAAGGGTTTCCCCTCCTCCTCCTCATTCCTCTCTTTGTCTCTCCCCTTCTCTGTAATGATTTTATATCCTATGTATTAGGCTTAGGAGGTATACCGTATATACCGTATACCGGGGTATTTAGAAATACTAACCGTATGATTTTCAGTGCCAGGTTTCATTGCTACAGCTTATAACTAAAAGTTAAGTATCTAAGATTTGCCAAATAAATTATCTCAGGGCTCCAGCTAGGCATTTGGTTGGCTAACTTGCTAAGTAAGTAGCTAGCTTGCCAGCTCAAGCCACTCGGTTACAGCTCGGTTTTTTTAACAAATCAAAAACTGAAAAATTGGGCGTGCAAAATTATTCAGGCCCTTTACTTTCAGTGCAGCAAACTCTCTCCAGAAGTTCAGTGAGGATCTCTGAATGATCCAATATTGACCTAAATGGCTAATGATGATAAATACAATCCACCTGTGTGTAATCAAGTCTCCGTATAAATGCACCTGCACTGTGATAGTCTCAGAGGTCCGTTAAAAGCGCAGAGAGCATCATGAAGAACAAGGAACACACCAGACAGGTCCGAGATACTGTTGTGAAGAACTTTAAAGCCGGATTTGGATACAAAAAGATTTCCCAAGCTTTAAACATCCCAAGGAGCACTGTGCAAGCGATAATATTGAAATGGAAGGAGTATCAGACCACTGCAAATCTACCAAGACCTGGCCGTCCCTCTAAACTTTCAGCTCATACAAGGAGAAGACTGATCAGAGATGCAGCCAAGAGGCCCATGATCACTCTGGATTAACTGCAGAGATCTACAGCTGAGGTGGGAGACTCTGTCCATAGGACAACAATCAGTCGTATATTGCACAAATCTGGCCTTTATGGAAGAGTGGCAAGAAGAAAGCCATTTCTTAAAGATATCCATAAAAAGTGTTGTTTAAAGTTTGCCACAAGCCACCTGGGAGACACACCAAACATGTGGAAGAAGGTGCTCTGGTCAGATGAAACCAAAATGTAACTTTTTGGCAACAATGCAAAACGTTATGTTTGGCGTAAAAGCAACACAGCCCATCACCCTGAACACACCATCCCCACTGTCAAACATGGTGGTGGCAGCATCATGGTTTGGGCCTGCTTTTCTTCAGCAGGGACAGGGAAGACAGTTAAAATTGATGGGAAGATGGATGGAGCCAAATACAGGACCATTCTGGAAGAAAACCTGATGGAGTCTGCAAAAGAGCGGTTAAAAAAGTTTGAAATATCCAATAAATGTCGTTCCACTTCATGATTGTGTCCCACTTGTTGTTGATTCTTCACAAAAAAATACAGTTTTATATCTTTATGTTTGAAGCCTGAAATGTGGCAAGAGATTTTTGCAGTTCGTTCCAGTCATTGGCAGCAGAGAACTGGAAAGAGAGGTGGCCAAAGGAATAAATTGGCTTTGGGGATGACCAGTGAGATATACCTGCTGGAGCGCGTGCTACAGGTGGGTGCTGCTATGTTGACCAGTGAGCTGAGATAAGGCGGGGCTTTACGTAGCAGAGACTTGTAGATGACCCGGAGCCAGTGGGTTTGGCGACGAGTATGAAGCGAGGGCCAGCCAACGAGAGTATACAGGTCGCAGTGGTGGGTAGTACACAGGGCTTTGGTGACAAAACGGATGGCACTGTGATAGACTGCATCCAATTTGCTGAGTAGAGTGTTGGAGGCTATTTTGTAAATGATATCGCCGAAGTCGAGGATCAGTAGGATGGTCAGTTTTACGAGGGAATGTTTGGCAGCATGAGTGAAGGATGCTTTGTTTTACGGGAACTGTATGAAGGTATGAAAATCTGGACACCAGCCAACCCTACTATGCATGCAGCCCAATGAGTGCCTCCATCAGAGGGGGGTGATGACCGATGACCGGGATCGATTGTGTCCCAGTCCTGTTCCCCAAATGCACACTGAAAATAAAGAAGACTTCTGCAGCATTGCACACACTATCAAACTGTCGGGCCAAACGAGAGTTCACTCCAGAGAGCCGGAAGAGCTATCTTTATATCCTCCTTTCTTAATTCTGATGTGCTCTTAAAGTGGCAGCGCACCGTGAAGGCTCCGTGCAGGATTTTGCGACTGGCCATTTTTTATAAGTAATACATGGCATTATTCCTTGGGTAATAGCAACCTTTTACAGCTGTTTACGTAAGACATCCCACATTACACCCTCTTCTACCCCCTGTGGGTGAGACCCTCGGAGTGCCTTGACTGGTGGGGTGTGATGACCGACAATTGTGAATGGTTGTGTCTTGATCCTGGTCCCCTAATGAACCAAATCAGCAATAATATGTTTTATATTTATACTCATCTACCCCCTATAGGTCAACCAAGAGGTACCGATGCACCAAGTCCAGAACCAACAGGACATTGAACAGCTTATACTCCCAAGTCATAAGACGGCTAAATAGACGGCTAAATAGTCAACCAAATAGCTACCCGGATGATCTGCATTGACCCTTTACAAGGACTTTTATGGACTCATTACGTATTCTGCTGCTACTGTTTACTACCTGTCTCATTATTCCTAGTTACATATCTACCTCAACTACCTCGTACCCCTGCACATCCACTCAGTACTGTAACCCCTTGTATATAGCCAAGTTATTACCTCGTACCCCTGCACATCCACTCAGTACTGTAACCCCTTGTATATAGCCAAGTTATTACCTCGTACCCCTGCACATCCACTCAGTTCTGTAACCCCTTGTATATAGCCAAGTTATTACCTCGTACCCCTGTACATCCACTCAGTACTGTAACCCCTTGTATATAGCCAAGTTATTACCTCGTACCCCTGCACATCCACTCAGTACTGTAACCCCTTGTATATAGCCAAGTTATTACCTCGTACCCCTGCACATCCACTCAGTACTGTAACCCCTTGTATATAGCCAAGTTATTACCTCGTACCCCTGTACATCCACTCAGTACTGTAACCCCTTTTATATAGCCAAGTTATTACCTCGTACCCCTGCACATCCACTCAGTACTGTAACCCCTTGTATATAGCCAAGTTATTACCTCGTACCCCTGCACATCCACTCAGTACTGTAACTCCTTGTATATAGCCAAGTTATTACCTCGTACCCGTAAGTAAGCCCGTAAGTAAGCATTTCACTGTTAGTCCACACCTGTTATTTATGAACCATGTGACAAATACAATTTGATTTGATTTGACTTTGTTGTGCACGCTCAGAGACCCACGGTCTCTTGAAAACATGGACCAAGTCAGGACCGCTGTAGAGGTCAGTGGATTTCTGTTGAAACATTTAAAGTGTTTCCCGCTGGCTTTAAATATTTAGACTGTCTGTATGCTCTCAGTCTGTCTGCCAGACCCCACATGCTACTGTCACTGCTGCTAACCTGCTGGCAGAGAAAGAGACAGAGAGAAAGGGAAAAAGAGAGTGGGGAAAGAAAGAGAAAGTGTACAGGGAGAAAAAGAGGGAAAGAGAGATGGGGTAGACAGGGACTTGCAGGGGTTGGGCCTGTGGTGGGTTTAAAACATTTTGTGAAAATTGCCCCCTACGTTTGTTTTTGTTGCTGACAGCTGAGGTCTTAACTCCTTGTCTTCTAGGACGGGAGGGGGGGATGAGGGCAGCTGGCAGGCGTCAGGAGAAAGGTTCCCTATCTTGCACACACACACATACGCTGACTGTAGCTATGCGGTGTAGACACGTGATAGAAGCCATGGCATCTCGTAGACCCCCACAATGGTCGATTTATCTCTCTCATCTGATTCCTGCTCCACCTTTCATCATTTAATTTCCTGCCCTCCAACTTTCACCTCCTCATCCCCTCTTTATTGCAATAAGCACCCTCTGCTACATGCTAGTCAGGTTTAGCTCTCAGATCAGCTGATACATAATAATTCATAACAGACTTTACGCAAATTGTGTTCTTGCAAAACGTGTGTGTGTGTGCACGCGTCTGTGTGTGTGTGCATGCGTGTGTGTTTTTGTGTGCGTGCCAGAGAAAGTGTGTGTGCATGTGTATTTGTATTAGCCAGAGGAGAGTTATGGAGATGGAGTGAGAGTACATGTTTTAATGCAATGTGGCGTAGCAGCCATTAGTGCTGAATGAGCTGTGATATGTTTTCAAGAGACTAATGAAGCATGCAATCTACCCGCAGTCTAATGAGCCCTCCATCTAATTAGAGCTGCCTGGGAATCCCACCAGCACACAGGATAACGCTAAACTAACCCTCATGGCCTGAGAGGGACAGAGTCTATGGGCCTGACAGAGAGAGAGGCTAGCACTATGGGCCCAAACTCCTAATTTTAGACTAGATTAGTTATCAGTAGTTATTTTAATGATAACGGGGGAAGGTGTCATACATAATATATTACGGGTCAGGAAAAATATTCACTACCGTTCAAAACTTTGGGGTCACTTAGAAATGTCCTTGTTTTTGAAAGAAAAGCACATTAGTTGTCCATTAAAATAACATACAATGGATCAGAAATACAGTGTAGACATTGTTAATGTTGTAAATGACTATTGTAGCTGGAAACAGCTGATTTTTAATGCAATATAGGCGTGCAGTGATCAGCAACCATCACTCCTGTGTTCCAATAGCAATGTGTTAGCTAATCCAAGTCCACCATTTTAAAAGTCTAATTGAGATCCTCTGTCCAGTGTCTGTGTTCTTTTGCCCTTCTTAATCTTTTATTTTTATTGGCCAGTCTGAGATATAGCTTTTTCTTTGCAACTCTGTCTAGGCCAGCATCCCAGAGTCGCCTCTTCACTGTTGACGTTGAGACTGGTGTTTTGCGGGTAATATTTAATGATGCTGACAGTTGAGGACTTTCTCAAACTAGACATTCTAATGTACTTGTCCTCTTGCTTAGTTGTGCACCGGGGCCTCCCACTCCTCTTTCTATTCTGGTTAGGGCCAGTTTGCGCTGTTCTGTGAAGGGAGTAGTACACAGCGTTGTACGAGATCTTCAGTTTCTTGACAATTTCTCTCATGGAATAGCCTTCATTTCTCAGAACAAGAATAGACTGACGAGTTTCAGAAGAAAGCTCTTTGTTTCTGGCTATTTTGAGCCTGTAACCGAACCCATAAATGCTGATGTTCCAGATACTCAGCTAGTCTAAAGAAGGCCAGTTTTATAGCTTCTTTAATCAAAAAAACAGTTTTCAGCTGTGCTAACATAATTGCAAAAGGGTTTTCTAATGATCAATTAGCCTTTTAAAATGATTAACTTGGATTAGCTAACACAACGTGCCATTGGAACACAGGAGTGATGGTTGCTGATAATTGGCCTCTGTACGCCTATGTAGACATTCCATTAAAATAATCAGCCGTTTCCAGCTAAAATAGTCATTTACAACATTAACAATGTTTACATTTGTAACGGCTGTCTTGGGAAGAAGGTGAGGACCAATGCGCAGCGTGGTACATGTTCATCTTTTTCATGTAAACTGAACACTGAATAACAAAATAACAAAGAAACAACCGGAACAGTTATGTCTGGTGCAGACACACAAAGACAGAAAACAACCACCCACAAAACACAATAGAAACCAGGCTCCCTAAATCTGGTTCTCAATCAGGGACAACGATTGACAGCTGCCTCTGATTGAGAACCATACCAGGCCAAACACAGAAATGTCAAATCATAGAAAACTAACATAGACAACCCACCCAACTCACGCCCTGACCATACTAAAACAAAAGACAAAACAAGGTCAGAACGTGACAACGTTGCATTTCTGATCAATTTGATGTTATTTTAATGAACAAAAAATGTGCTTTTCTTTCAAAAACAAGGACATTTCTACGTGACCCCAAACTTTTGAATGGTAGTGTATGTAAAATATGTAATAATGTCAATAAAATGTTTGTGAGAGATTTTCATGCTGCTGCCTTGCGCTGTATAGAGACTGTAAGGAGAGTTGGAGGCAAGTGATGAGGCTCCACACTGGGTCTGCTGCTAATGGGGAGATGACTGATGCAAAGATTACGTTTTAATATCGCACCTCTTCAGCTCTGACTTGTGGTGGATCTAATATCAGACAGACCGTGTATGTGTGCCTGTGTGTGTGTGCATCTGCCTGTCTTGTGTGTGTGTGTGCGTGTCTGTGTGCGTGCGTGCGTGCGTGTATGTTTGAGTTAAAGACGTATGCAAGACAAAAAAGGCTGACCCCCGCCCCAGCCCAGTGACACGGGAGACGGGGCCTGTGCATCGTCAGTCTCACGCACGGGGGGGTAGGAGAGGGGGAGGCAGGGAGTGACACACGTTAGCCCAACAGGGTGGACTCTAAAACAGGACAGAGGCACCACTGTCAAATAATACAGCCACACTGATACAGTAATACAGAAACACACATTCACAACACAACAAACACACACACTGACACACCTATACAAATACAATACAGAGCTATCAGTGCAAGACCTCTAGTCATCTTTCACCGGTGTCTCTTTGTTTCTCCTCCTATCCTTCTGTACTCTTTTCTGTTTCCATAAAACGTTCCTACTGGGAGGAGGGGACGACATGGAAAGACAGAGTGAGACGGAGCAGATGGAGTTAAAGAAGAGAGAGATGGCGTCAGTGTGATACAGGGGGGATGGAGGCAGACAGGAAAGCAGACAGAGACAGACGAGGAAGAGAGAGAAGAGAAGAAAGAGAGAACGAGGGAGACGTTGTGACAAAGCAGGAGATATCTAGAGTGGAACAATAGGACCATGTTTTCAACAGAATGGAAAAACCTGCACTGAAATATTCTTCGTTTTAATATTATTAAAAAAAAAATCTAAAGTCTGAACAAACAGACACGAATAATAACCTAGTATAGATAAACACACATACACAGTGCACACAAAAACTCTGTGCAACAGACAAAAGTGAATATAAATATTGATTATGTATTTTATTGCTGTAGTCATTAATAAACAACTATCTAGGTCATACAACTCACAACTCACAGTCCCCTTACAGACACACATGTATACACACACACACGACGAACACACACCAACACACACACACACACACACTGCAACACACTTTCTCAGTGAAGTGGTGGCTGGGCTGTGGTTGCTGGAGGAAATTCCAGGGGATGTTTTCAATAATAGAACGTAGGCAGCAGCAAGGAATTAGCAAATGAGAACCTTCTGAAACGCTGCTCCAACACACTGCCGCACCACCTCCTCCTCATCAAACTGATCATGAATATTAGTGTGTTATGTAGAGGTGGTGTGTGTTTGTGTTGGCCAATGAAAGAGAAAGTGCTTGTGAGTGTGCTCTTAACCAATTCCTATCAGCTGGTGCTGTGTCATTCTGTCCATGGAAAAGTGTACAACATTGTCTTGGCCAGATCACCAGTGTGGTATGCTGTACTGCCACAGTCCTTACAGTAGAAGGCTGCCGCCCAGGATTCTGGATGTTACACCACAGTAACAGTAATAGTACAGTAACGGTAACAGTCTGGCTCTTACAGTACGGTCACATGATGAGCTCCCTGAAGAACAAAGCACTGAAGATAAAAGGAGCAGATGGGGGAGAGAGATGGATAGATAGAGAGAGGAAGGGTGGAGATACTGCTGGATACATCTGTATATAAAGTCAGTTCCTGAGAGAACAAGACCACCGACCAACTAGAGTTCGACCGATTATGATTTTTTCAACTCCGATACCGATACCGATTATTGGAGGATAAAAAAAAAAATGTATTTGTAATCCAGCTACTATCTTGTCTCATCGCTACAACTCCCATTCGGGCTCGGTAGAGACGAAGGTTGAAAGTCATGTTCCAATACACAACCCAACCAAGCCGCACTGCTCCTTAACACAGCGTGCATCCAACCCGGAAGCCAGCCGCACCAATGTGTTGGAGGAAACACCTTGGTTAGCGTGCACTGTGCCCGGCCCGCCACAGGAGTCAAGGATATCCCTACCGGCCAAACCCTCCCTAACCCGGACGACGCTAGGCCAATTGTGCTTCGCCCCACGGACCTCCCGGTCACGGCCGGTTACGACAAAGCCTGGGCGCGAACCCACCTGCTGGTGGCACACAGCTGGCGCTGCAGTACAGGATCCTTAACCACTGCGCCACCCGGGAGGCCCATGAACAATTTTTAAAAAACGTAATATAATACATTAATTAAAATTCAATTTGGTTTAAATAATGCAAAAACAAAGTGTTGGAGAAGTAAAAGTGCAATATGTGCCATGTAAAAAGCTAACGTTTGAGTCCCTTGCTCAGAACATGAGAACATATGAAAGTTAGTGCTTCCCTTTAACATGAGACTTCAATATTCCCAGGTAAGAGGTTTTAGGTTGTGGTTAATATAGTATTTATAGGACTATTTTACACCAGCCATTAGGTTGATAGGCATGAAGTCATAAACAGCGCTGTGCTTGCGAAGAGCTGCTAGCAAAACGCACGAAAGTGCCATTTGAATGAATGCTTACGAGCCTGCTGCTGCCTACCATCGCTCAGTCAGACTGCTCTATCAAATCATAGACTTAATTATAACATAATAACACACAGAAATACGAGCAGTTGGTCATTAATTAATGGTCAAATCCGAAAACGATCATTTTGAAAACAAAACGTTTATTATTTCAGTGAAATACGGAACCGTTCTGTATTTTATCTAACGGGTGGCATCCCTAAGTCTAAATATTCTTGTTACATTGCACAACCTTCAATGTTATGTCATAATTACGTAAAACTCTGGCAAATTAGTTCGCAATGAGCCAGGCTGCCCAAACTGTTGCACATACCCTGACTGCGTGCAATGAACGCAAAATAAATGACACAATTTCACCTGGTTAATATTGCCTGCTAACCTGGATTTCTTTTAGCTAAATATGCAGGTTTAAAAATAAATACTTCTGTGTATTGATTTTAAGAAAGGCGTTGGTGTTTATGGTTAGGTACAATCATCCAACGATTGTGCTTTTTTCGCAAATGAGCTTTTGTTAAATCATCCCCCAGTGTTGCATCAATTATATGCAACGCAGGACACGCTAGATAAACTAGTAATATGAGCAACCATGTGTAGTTATAACTAGTGATTATGATTGATTGATTGTTTTTTATAAGATAAGTTTAAGGCTAGCTAGCAACTTACCTCGGCTTCTACTCCATTCGCGTAACAGGCAGGCTCCTCGTGGAGTGCAATAAGAGGCAGGTGGTTAGAGCGTTGGAGTAGTTAACTGCAAGGTTGCAAAATCTGTCGTTCTGCCCCTGAACAAGGCGGTTAACCCACCATTCCTAGGCCGTCATTGAAAATAAGAACGTGTTCTTTAACGGACGTTCCTAGTTAAATAAAGGTAGAAAATAAAATAATAATAATAATAATTACATCTGCAACATCAGCTCCCAAAAATACAGATTTCCGATTGTTATGAAAACTTGAAATCGGCCCTAATTAATCGGTCATTCTGATTAATCGGTCAACCTCTAGCCCCCTCTCACTGTAACACCACTCTCACTGTAACACCACACTCACTGTAGCATCACTGTCACTGTAACACCACTTCCACTGTAACACCACTCTCACTGTTACACCACTCTCCCTGTGACAACACTGCCATTGTGGCACCCCTCTCACTGTAACAACACTGTCACTGTAACGCCACTCTCATTGTAACAAAACTCTCACTGTAACAACACTCTCACTGTAACACCACACTCACTGTAGCATCACTGTCACTGTAACACCACTTCCACTGTAACACCACTCTCACTGTTACACCACTCTCCCTGTGACAACACTGCCATTGTGGCACCCCTCTCACTGTAACAACACTGTCACTGTAACGCCACTCTCATTGTAACAAAACTCTCACTGTAACAACACTCTCACTGTAACACCACACTCACTGTAGCATCACTGTCACTGTAACACCACTTCCACTGTAACACCACTCTCACTGTTACACCACTCTCCCTGTGACAACACTGCCATTGTGGCACCCCTCTCACTATAACAACACTGTCACTGTAACGCCACTCTCATTGTAACAAAACTCTCACTGTAACAACACTCTCACTGTAACGCCACTCTCACTCTCACACCACTGTCACTGTAACACCACTGTCACTGTAACACCACTCTCACTGTAACACCACTCATACTGTAACGCCACTCTCACTGTAACAACACTGTCACTGTAACACCACTCTCACTGTAACACCACTGTCACTGTAACACCACTGTCACTGTAACACCACTCTCACTGTAACACCACTGTCACTGTAACGCCACTCTCACTGTAACAACACTCTCACTGTAACGCCACTCTCACTCTCACACCACTGTCAATGTAACACCACTGTCACTGTAACACCACTCTCACTGTAACAACACTCTCACTGTAACAACACTCTCACTGTAACGACACTCTCACTGTAACGCCACTCTCACTGTAACAACACTGTCACTGTAACGCCACTAACTGTAACGCCACTCTCACTGTAACGCCACTCTCACTGTAACGCCACTCTCACTGTAACGCCACTGTCACTGTAACGCCACTCTCACTGTAACAACACTGTCACTGTAACACCACTGTCACTGTAACAACACTGTCACTGTAACACCACTGTCACTGTAACACCACTCTCACTGTAACACCACTCTCACTGTAACGACCACTCAGAATTTCTGTTGGATGGAGCATTTATTTTCTGCTTGTTATGTTATGACTCCATGATCCCCTCTTGATTTTCATAAATAAGCGGATGCTGTGGCAAGATTGAGGGGAAGGGGGGTGCTGTGGCAAAATGGGTGGCCTGCCCAAACCACTTTATACACATATCGTATGGTTTAATTACCCCCGGAAAAGTCATAAAACGGCACGGGTAACTCTAGAATGCCTTAACCTGGACGCCCGCTCTTTTCCTCCCGTTCTTGTTTTCTTTCTGTAGTCTGGACAGGGTTCCTGTAGTACGGCGTCCAAGGCAAATGCAGCGGGGAACGTTAATAGTTATCAGCCATATGGAAGGAAGGAGCTCTTATAAACACTATTTCTCCTCCAGCTCGGCTTTGCTCTGAAGAGTCTGCAGCTGGGATGATGAAGACGGTGTCAGAGAAGGCCCTGGACGGATGGGCCAAGACAGACAGACACAGACAGAAAAATAC
>NC_050570.1:19744899-19837399 GCF_013265735.2 Oncorhynchus mykiss
CAGTCGGTGAACAGGTAGGAGCTGAATTTATACATTCTGCTTCTAGAATGAACAAAGCTGTGGTTGTCTTCATGAAAAGAGCAAATTTGGTTGGTAGGCTAATTGCTCGTGGAATATGTGTAAGGGGTGTTGGTGCAAATTTCACCTCTTTCTACCCCTTCGACCAGGGTGGTAGTTGCAAATTTGCCTCCGTTTATTACGGATGATCAAATCAGGAAAGAGCTGAGTCGTTTCGGTAAGTTTGCTAGCGGTTTTCGTGTACTGTCAGCAGGCTTTCAGACAGATGCCGTTAAGCACGTTGTTTCGTTCCGGAGGCAAGTGTTTTTGTTTCTGAATAACAATGAACAACAGCTAAATGTGCATTTTAAAGTGAGGCATGGTGAGGGGCTCTATGCAGGGTTTGCCAGCACAGATAGTCTACAGTGTTTTGAGTGTGGGGATTTGGGAAATAAAAGCTTTGCGCACCCACATAAAGGCCGTAGACAAGGTGAGGGTACAAGCACCAGTGGGGGAAATCGAGGTCAACGTGCAGGGGGCAAGATGCAGAGGCTGGGCCTAGTCATGCTATGGATGGTGGTGTAGATGAGGCTGGGCCTAGTCATGCTATGGATGGTAGTGTAGATGACACTGGGTCTAGTCAGGTTATGAATGGTGGTGTAGATGAGGATGGGCCTAGTCATGCCAGAGGGTGGGGTAGATGAGGCTGGGTCTATTCATGCTATGGATGGTGGTGTAGATGAGGCTGGGTCTATTCATGCTATGGATGTTAGTGTAGAGGAGAATGGGTCTAGTCATGCTGTGGATGGTGGTGTAGATGAGGCTGGGTCTAGTCATGCTATGAATGGTGGTGTAGATGAGGCTGGGTCTAGTCATGCTATGAATGGTGGTGTAGATGAGGCTGGGTCTAGTTATGCTATGGATGGTGGTGTAGATGAGGCTGGGTCTAGTCATGCTGTGGACGGTGGTGTAGATGAGGCTGGGTCTAGTCATGCTGTGGATGGTGGTGTAGAGGAGAATGGGTCTAGTCATGCTGTGGATGGTGGTGTAGATGAGGCTGGGTCTAGTCATGCTATGCATGGTGGTGTAGATGAGGCTGGGTCTAGTCATGCTATGGATGGTGGTGTAGATGAGGCTGGGTCTAGTCATGCTATGGATGGTGGTGTAGATGAGGCTGGGCCTAGTCATGCTATGGATGGTGGTGTAGATGACACTGGGTCTAGTCAGGTTATGAATGGTGGTGTAGATGAGGCTGGGCCTAGTCATGCCAGAGGGTGGGGTAGATGAGGCTGGGTCTATTCATGCTATGGATGGTGGTGTAGATGAGGCTGGGTCTATTCATGCTATGGATGGTGGGGTAGATGAGGCTGGGCCTAGTCAGGCTAGAGATGGTGGGGTAGCTGAAGCTGGGTCTATTCATGCTATGGATGGTGGTGTAGATGAGGCTGGGTCTAGTCATGCTATGAATGGTGATGTAGATGAGGCTGGGTCTAGTCATGCTATGAACGGTGGTGTAGATGAGACTGGGTCTAGTCATGCTGTGGATGGTGGTGTAGATGAGGCTGGGTCTAGTCATGCTATGAATGGTGGTGTAGATGAGGCTGGGTCTAGTCATGCTATGAATGGTGGTGTAGATGAGGCTGGGTCTAGTTATGCTATGGATGGTGGTGTAGATGAGGCTGGGTCTAGTCATGCTGTGGACGGTGGTGTAGATGAGGCTGGGTCTAGTCATGCTGTGGATGGTGGTGTAGAGGAGAATGGGTCTAGTCATGCTGTGGATGGTGGTGTAGATGAGGCTGGGTCTAGTCATGCTATGGATGGTGGTGTAGATGAGGCTGGGTCTAGTCATGCTATGGATGGTGGTGTAGATGAGGCTGGGCCTAGTCATGCTATGGATGGTGGTGTAGATGACACTGGGTCTAGTCAGGTTATGAATGGTGGTGTAGATGAGGCTGGGCCTAGTCATGCCAGAGGGTGGGGTAGATGAGGCTGGGTCTATTCATGCTATGGATGGTGGTGTAGATGAGGCTGGGTCTATTCATGCTATGGATGGTGGGGTAGATGAGGCTGGGCCTAGTCAGGCTAGAGATGGTGGGGTAGCTGAAGCTGGGTCTATTCATGCTATGGATGGTGGTGTAGATGAGGCTGGGTCTAGTCATGCTATGAATGGTGATGTAGATGAGGCTGGGTCTAGTCATGCTATGAACGGTGGTGTAGATGAGACTGGGTCTAGTCGTGCTATGGATGGTGGTGTAGATGAGGCTGGGCCTAGTCATGCCAGAGATGGTGGGGTAGATGAGGCTGGGTCTAACCATGCTATGGATGGTGGTGTAGATGAGGCTGGGCTTAGTCATGCTATGGATGGTGGTGTAGAGGAGGCTGGGTCTAGTCAGGCTAGAGATGGGGGTGTAGCAGAGGCTGGGTCTAGTCAGGCTATGGATGGTGGTGTAGCGGAGGCTGGGTCTAGTCAGGCTAGAGATGGTGGTGTAGCAGAGGCTGGGTCTAGTCAGGCTATGGATGGTGGTGTAGCGGAGGCTGGGTCTAGTCAGGCTAGAGATGGTGGGGTAGCTGAGGCTGGGCCTAGTCATGCTATGGATGGTGGTGTAGATGAGGCTGGGTCTAGTCATGCTAGAGATGGTGGTGTAGATGAGGCTGGGTCTAGTCATGCTAGAGATGGTGGTGTAGATGAGGCTGGGTCTAGTCATGCTATGGATGGTGGGGTAGCTGAGGCTGGGCCTAGTCATGCTATGGATGGTGGTGTAGCTGAGGCAGGGCCTAGTCATGCTATGGATGGTGGTGTAGATGAGGCTGGGCCTAGTCATGCTATGGATGGTGGTGTAGATGAGGCTGGGCCTAGTCATGCCAGAGATGGTGGGGTAGATGAGGCTGGGTCTAGTCATGCTATGGATGGTGGTGTAGATGAGGCTGGGTCTAGTCATGCTATGGATGGTGGTGTAGATGAGGCTGGGCCTAGTCATGCTATGGATGGTGGTGTATATGAGGCTGGGTCTAGTCATGCTATGGATGGTGGTGTAGATGAGGCTGGGTCTAGTCATGCTATGAATGGTGGTGTAGATGAGGCTGGGTCTAGTCATGCTATGAATGGTGGTGTAGATGAGGCTGGGTATAGTTATGCTATGGATGGTGGTGTAGATGAGGCTGGGTCTAGTCAGGCTAGAGATGGTGGTGTAGATGAGGCTGGGTCTAGTCAGGCTAGAGATGGTGGTGTAGATGAGGCTGGGTCTAGTCATGCTATGGATGGTGGTGTAGATGAGGCTGGGTCTAGTCAGGTTATGAATGGTGGTGTAGATGAGGCTGGGCCTAGTCATGCCAGAGGGTGGGGTAGATGAGGCTGTGTCTATTCTTGCTATGGATGGTGGTGTAGATGAGGCTGGGTCTATTCATGCTATGGATGGTGGGGTAGATGAGGCTGGGCCTAGTCAGGCTAGAGATGGTGGGGTAGCTGAAGCTGGGTCTAGTCATGCTATGAACGGTGGTGTAGATGAGGCTGGGTCTAGTCATGCTATGGATGGTGGTGTAGATGAGGCTGGGCCTAGTCATGCCAGAGATGGTGGGGTAGATGAGGCTGGGTCTAACCATGCTATGGATGGTGGTGTAGATGAGGCTGGGCCTAGTCATGCTATGGATGGTGGTGTAGAGGAGGCTGGGTCTAGTCAGGCTAGAGATGGGGGTGTAGCAGAGGCTGGGTCTAGTCAGGCTATGGATGGTGGTGTAGCGGAGGCTGGGTCTAGTCAGGCTAGAGATGGTGGTGTAGCAGAGGCTGGGTCTAGTCAGGATATGGATGGTGGTGTAGCGGAGGCTGGGTCTAGTCAGGCTAGAGATGGTGGGGTAGCTGAGGCTGGGCCTAGTCATGCTATGGATGGTGGTGTAGATGAGGCTGGGTCTAGTCATGCTAGAGATGGTGGTGTAGATGAGGCTGGGTCTAGTCATGCTAGAGATGGTGGTGTAGATGAGGCTGGGTCTAGTCATGCTATGGATGGTGGGGTAGCTGAGGCTGGGCCTAGTCATGCTATGGATGGTGGTGTAGCTGAGGCAGGGCCTAGTCATGCTATGGATGGTGGTGTAGATGAGGCTGGGCCTAGTCATGCCAGAGATGGTGGGGTAGATGAGGCTGGGTCTAGTCATGCTATGGATGGTGGTGTAGATGAGGCTGGGTCTAGTCATGCTATGGATGGTGGTTGTAGATGAGGCTGGGCCTAGTCATGCTATGGATGGTGGTGTAGATGAGGCTGGGTCTAGTCATGCAATGAATGGTGGTGTAGATGAGGCTGGGTCTAGTCATGCTATGGATGGTGGTGTAGATGAGGCTGGGTCTAGTCATGCTATGGATGGTGGTGTAGATGACACTGGGTCTAGTCAGGTTATGAATGGTGGTGTAGATGAGGCTGGGCCTAGTCATGCCAGAGGGTGGGGTAGATGAGGCTGGGTCTATTCATGCTATGGATGGTGGTGTAGATGAGGCTGGGTCTATTCATGCTATGGATGGTGGGGTAGATGAGGCTGGGCCTAGTCAGGCTAGAGATGGTGGGGTAGCTGAAGCTGGGTCTATTCATGCTATGGATGGTGGTGTAGATGAGGCTGGGTCTAGTCATGCTATGAATGGTGATGTAGATGAGGCTGGGTCTAGTCATGCTATGAACGGTGGTGTAGATGAGACTGGGTCTAGTCGTGCTATGGATGGTGGTGTAGATGAGGCTGGGCCTAGTCATGCCAGAGATGGTGGGGTCGATGAGGCTGGGTCTAACCATGCTATGGATGGTGGTGTAGATGAGGCTGGGCTTAGTCATGCTATGGATGGTGGTGTAGAGGAGGCTGGGTCTAGTCAGGCTAGAGATGGGGGTGTAGCAGAGGCTGGGTCTAGTCAGGCTATGGATGGTGGTGTAGCGGAGGCTGGGTCTAGTCAGGCTAGAGATGGTGGGGTAGCTGAGGCTGGGCCTAGTCATGCTATGGATGGTGGTGTAGATGAGGCTGGGTCTAGTCATGCTAGAGATGGTGGTGTAGATGAGGCTGGGTCTAGTCATGCTAGAGATGGTGGTGTAGATGAGGCTGGGTCTAGTCATGCTATGGATGGTGGGGTAGCTGAGGCTGGGCCTAGTCATGCTATGGATGGTGGTGTAGCTGAGGCAGGGCCTAGTCATGCTATGGATGGTGGTGTAGATGAGGCTGGGCCTAGTCATGCTATGGATGGTGGTGTAGATGAGGCTGGGCCTAGTCATGCCAGAGATGGTGGGGTAGATGAGGCTGGGTCTAGTCATGCTATGGATGGTGGTGTAGATGAGGCTGGGTCTAGTCATGCTATGGATGGTGGTGTAGATGAGGCTGGGCCTAGTCATGCTATGGATGGTGGTGTATATGAGGCTGGGTCTAGTCATGCTATGGATGGTGGTGTAGATGAGGCTGGGTCTAGTCATGCTATGAATGGTGGTGTAGATGAGGCTGGGTCTAGTCATGCTATGAATGGTGGTGTAGATGAGGCTGGGTATAGTTATGCTATGGATGGTGGTGTAGATGAGGCTGGGTCTAGTCAGGCTAGAGATGGTGGTGTAGATGAGGCTGGGTCTAGTCAGGCTAGAGATGGTGGTGTAGATGAGGCTGGGTCTAGTCATGCTATGGATGGTGGTGTAGATGAGGCTGGGTCTAGTCAGGTTATGAATGGTGGTGTAGATGAGGCTGGGCCTAGTCATGCCAGAGGGTGGGGTAGATGAGGCTGTGTCTATTCTTGCTATGGATGGTGGTGTAGATGAGGCTGGGTCTATTCATGCTATGGATGGTGGGGTAGATGAGGCTGGGCCTAGTCAGGCTAGAGATGGTGGGGTAGCTGAAGCTGGGTCTAGTCATGCTATGAACGGTGGTGTAGATGAGGCTGGGTCTAGTCATGCTATGGATGGTGGTGTAGATGAGGCTGGGCCTAGTCATGCCAGAGATGGTGGGGTAGATGAGGCTGGGTCTAACCATGCTATGGATGGTGGTGTAGATGAGGCTGGGCCTAGTCATGCTATGGATGGTGGTGTAGAGGAGGCTGGGTCTAGTCAGGCTAGAGATGGGGGTGTAGCAGAGGCTGGGTCTAGTCAGGCTATGGATGGTGGTGTAGCGGAGGCTGGGTCTAGTCAGGCTAGAGATGGTGGTGTAGCAGAGGCTGGGTCTAGTCAGGCTATGGATGGTGGTGTAGCGGAGGCTGGGTCTAGTCAGGCTAGAGATGGTGGGGTAGCTGAGGCTGGGCCTAGTCATGCTAGAGATGGTGGTGTAGATGAGGCTGGGTCTAGTCATGCTATGGATGGTGGGGTAGCTGAGGCTGGGCCTAGTCATGCTATGGATGGTGGTGTAGCTGAGGCAGGGCCTAGTCATGCTATGGATGGTGGTGTAGATGAGGCTGGGCCTAGTCATGCCAGAGATGGTGGGGTAGATGAGGCTGGGTCTAGTCATGCTATGGATGGTGGTGTAGATGAGGCTGGGTCTAGTCATGCTATGGATGGTGGTTGTAGATGAGGCTGGGCCTAGTCATGCTATGGATGGTGGTGTAGATGAGGCTGGGTCTAGTCATGCTATGAATGGTGGTGTAGATGAGGCTGGGTCTAGTCATGCTATGGATGGTGGTGTAGATGAGGCTGGGTCTAGTCATGCTATGAATGGTGGTGCAGATGAGGCTGGGTCTAGTCATGCTATGAATGGTGGTGTAGATGAGGCTGGGTCTAGTTATGCTATGGATGGTGGTGTAGATGAGGCTGGGTCTAGTCATGCTGTGGACGGTGGTGTAGATGAGGCTGGGTCTAGTCATGCTGTGGATGGTGGTGTAGATGAGGCTGGGTCTAGTCATGCTATGAATGGTGGTGTAGATGAGGCTGGGTCTAGTCATGCTATGAATGGTGGTGTAGATGAGGCAGGGCCTAGTCATGCTATGGATGGTGGTGTAGATGAGGCTGGGTCTAGTCATGCTATGAACGGTGGTGTAGATGAGGCTGGGTCTAGTCATGCTATGGATGGTGGTGTAGATGAGGCTGGGCCTAGTCATGCCAGAGATGGTGGGGTAGATGAGGCTGGGTCTAACCATGCTATGGATGGTGGTGTAGATGAGGCTGGGCCTAGTCATGCTATGGATGGTGGTGTAGAGGAGGCTGGGTCTAGTCAGGCTAGAGATGGGGGTGTAGCAGAGGCTGGGTCTAGTCAGGCTATGGATGGTGGTGTAGCGGAGGCTGGGTCTAGTCAGGCTAGAGATGGTGGTGTAGCAGAGGCTGGGTCTAGTCAGGCTATGGATGGTGGTGTAGCGGAGGCTGGGTCTAGTCAGGCTAGAGATGGTGGGGTAGCTGAGGCTGGGCCTAGTCATGCTATGGATGGTGGTGTAGATGAGGCTGGGTCTAGTCATGCTAGAGATGGTGGTGTAGATGAGGCTGGGTCTAGTCATGCTAGAGATGGTGGTGTAGATGAGGCTGGGTCTAGTCATGCTATGGATGGTGGGGTAGCTGAGGCTGGGCCTAGTCATGCTATGGATGGTGGTGTAGCTGAGGCAGGGCCTAGTCATGCTATGGATGGTGGTGTAGCTGAGGCAGGGCCTAGTCATGCTATGGATGGTGGTGTAGATGAGGCTGGGCCTAGTCATGCCAGAGATGGTGGGGTAGATGAGGCTGGGTCTAGTCATGCTATGGATGGTGGTGTAGATGAGGCTGGGTCTAGTCATGCTATGGATGGTGGTTGTAGATGAGGCTGGGCCTAGTCATGCTATGGATGGTGGTGTAGATGAGGCTGGGTCTAGTCATGCTATGAATGGTGGTGTAGATGAGGCTGGGTCTAGTCATGCTATGGATGGTGGTGTAGATGAGGCTGGGTCTAGTCATGCTATGAATGGTGGTGTAGATGAGGCTGGGTCTAGTCATGCTATGAATGGTGGTGTAGATGAGGATGGGTCTAGTTATGCTATGGATGGTGGTGTAGATGAGGCTGGGTCTAGTCATGCTGTGGACGGTGGTGTAGATGAGGCTGGGTCTAGTCATGCTGTGGATGGTGGTGTAGATGAGGCTGGGTCTAGTCATGCTATGAATGGTGGTGTAGATGAGGCAGGGCCTAGTCATGCTATGGATGGTGGTGTAGATGAGGCTGGGTCTAGTCATGCTAGAGATGGTGGTGTAGATGAGGCTGGGTCTAGTCATGCTATGGATGGTGGGGTAGCTGAGGCTGGGCCTAGTCATGCTATGGATGGTGGTGTAGCTGAGGCAGGGCCTAGTCATGCTATGGATGGTGGTGTAGATGAGGCTGGGCCTAGTCATGCTATGGATGGTGGTGTAGATGAGGCTGGGCCTAGTCATGCCAGAGATGGTGGGGTAGATGAGGCTGGGTCTAGTCATGCTATGGATGGTGGTGTAGATGAGGCTGGGTCTAGTCATGCTATGGATGGTGGTGTAGATGAGGCTGGGCCTAGTCATGCTATGGATGGTGGTGTAGATGAGGCTGGATCTAGTCATGCTATGAATGGTGGTGTAGATGAGGCTGGGTCTAGTCATGCTATGGATGGTGGTGTAGATGAGGCTGGGTCTAGTCATGCTATGAATGGTGGTGTAGATGAGGCTGGGTCTAGTCATGCTATGAAAGGTGGTGTAGATGAGGCTGGGTCTAGTTATGCTATGGATGGTGGTGTAGATGAGGCTGGGTCTAGTCATGCTGTGGACGGTGGTGTAGATGAGGCTGGGTCTAGTCATGCTGTGGATGGTGGTGTAGATGAGGCTGGGTCTAGTCATGCTGTGGATGGTGGTGTAGATGAGGCTGGGTCTAGTCATGCTATGAATGTTGGTGTAGATGAGGCTGGGTCTAGTCATGCTATGGATGGTGGTGTAGATGAGGCTGGGTCTAGTCATGCTATGGATGGTGGTGTAGATGAGGCTGGGTCTAGTCAGGCTAGAGATGGTGGTGTAGATGAGGCTGGGTCTAGTCATGCTATGAATGGTGGTGTAGATGAGGCTGGGTCTAGTCAGGTTATGAATGGTGGTGTAGATGAGGCTGGGCCTAGTCATGCCAGAGGGTGGGGTAGATGAGGCTGGGTCTATTCATGCTATGGATGGTGGTGTAGATGAGGCTGGGTCTATTCATGCTATGGATGGTGGGGTAGATGAGGCTGGGCCTAGTCAGGCTAGAGATGGTGGGGTAGCTGAAGCTGGGTCTAGTCATGCTATGAACGGTGGTGTAGATGAGGCTGGGTCTAGTCATGCTATGGATGGTGGTGTAGATGAAGCTGGGCCTAGTCATGCCAGAGATGGTGGGGTAGATGAGGCTGGGTCTAACCATGCTATGGATGGTGGTGTAGATGAGGCTGGGCCTAGTCATGCTATGGATGGTGGTGTAGAGGAGGCTGGGTCTAGTCAGGCTAGAGATGGGGGTGTAGCAGAGGCTGGGTCTAGTCAGGCTATGGATGGTGGTGTAGCGGAGGCTGGGTCTAGTCAGGCTAGAGATGGTGGTGTAGCAGAGGCTGGGTCTAGTCAGGCTATGGATGGTGGTGTAGCGGAGGCTGGGTCTAGTCAGGCTAGAGATGGTGGGGTAGCTGAGGCTGGGCCTAGTCATGCTATGGATGGTGGTGTAGATGAGGCTGGGTCTAGTCATGCTAGAGATGGTGGTGTAGATGAGGCTGGGTCTAGTCAGGTTATGAATGGTGGTGTAGATGAGGCTGGGCCTAGTCATGCCAGAGGGTGGGGTAGATGAGGCTGGGTCTATTCATGCTATGGATGGTGGTGTAGATGAGGCTGGGTCTATTCATGCTATGGATGGTGGGGTAGATGAGGCTGGGCCTAGTCAGGCTAGAGATGGTGGGGTAGCTGAAGCTGGGTCTAGTCATGCTATGAACGGTGGTGTAGATGAGGCTGGGTCTAGTCATGCTATGGATGGTGGTGTAGATGAGGCTGGGCCTAGTCATGCCAGAGATGGTGGGGTAGATGAGGCTGGGTCTAACCATGCTATGGATGGTGGTGTAGATGAGGCTGGGCCTAGTCATGCTATGGATGGTGGTGTAGAGGAGGCTGGGTCTAGTCAGGCTAGAGATGGGGGTGTAGCAGAGGCTGGGTCTAGTCAGGCTATGGATGGTGGTGTAGCGGAGGCTGGGTCTAGTCAGGCTAGAGATGGTGGTGTAGCAGAGGCTGGGTCTAGTCAGGCTATGGATGGTGGTGTAGCGGAGGCTGGGTCTAGTCAGGCTAGAGATGGTGGGGTAGCTGAGGCTGGGCCTAGTCATGCTATGGATGGTGGTGTAGATGAGGCTGGGTCTAGTCATGCTAGAGATGGTGGTGTAGATGAGGCTGGGTCTAGTCATGCTAGAGATGGTGGTGTAGGTGAGGCTGGGTCTAGTCATGCTATGGATGGTGGGGTAGCTGAGGCTGGGCCTAGTCATGCTATGGATGGTGGTGTAGCTGAGGCAGGGCCTAGTCATGCTATGGATGGTGGTGTAGCTGAGGCAGGGCCTAGTCATGCTATGGATGGTGGTGTAGATGAGGCTGGGCCTAGTCATGCCAGAGATGGTGGGGTAGATGAGGCTGGGTCTAGTCATGCTATGGATGGTGGTGTAGATGAGGCTGGGTCTAGTCATGCTATGGATGGTGGTTGTAGATGAGGCTGGGCCTAGTCATGCTATGGATGGTGGTGTAGATGAGGCTGGGTCTAGTCATGCTATGAATGGTGGTGTAGATGAGGCTGGGTCTAGTCATGCTATGGATGGTGGTGTAGATGAGGCTGGGTCTAGTCATGCTATGAATGGTGGTGTAGATGAGGCTGGCTCTAGTCATGCTATGAATGGTGGTGTAGATGAGGCTGGGTCTAGTTATGCTATGGATGGTGGTGTAGATGAGGCTGGGTCTAGTCATGCTGTGGACGGTGGTGTAGATGAGGCTGGGTCTAGTCATGCTGTGGATGGTGGTGTAGATGAGGCTGGGTCTAGTCATGCTATGAATGGTGGTGTAGATGAGGCAGGGCCTAGTCATGCTATGGATGGTGGTGTAGATGAGGCTGGGTCTAGTCATGCTAGAGATGGTGGTGTAGATGAGGCTGGGTCTAGTCATGCTATGGATGGTGGGGTAGCTGAGGCTGGGCCTAGTCATGCTATGGATGGTGGTGTAGCTGAGGCAGGGCCTAGTCATGCTATGGATGGTGGTGTAGATGAGGCTGGGCCTAGTCATGCTATGGATGGTGGTGTAGATGAGGCTGGGCCTAGTCATGCCAGAGATGGTGGGGTAGATGAGGCTGGGTCTAGTCATGCTATGGATGGTGGTGTAGATGAGGCTGGGTCTAGTCATGCTATGGATGGTGGTGTAGATGAGGCTGGGCCTAGTCATGCTATGGATGGTGGTGTAGATGAGGCTGGGTCTAGTCATGCTATGAATGATGGTGTAGATGAGGCTGGGTCTAGTCATGCTATGGATGGTGGTGTAGATGAGGCTGGGTCTAGTCATGCTATGAATGGTGGTGTAGATGAGGCTGGGTCTAGTCATGCTATGAATGGTGGTGTAGATGAGGCTGGGTCTAGTTATGCTATGGATGGTGGTGTAGATGAGGCTGGGTCTAGTCATGCTGTGGACGGTGGTGTAGATGAGGCTGGGTCTAGTCATGCTGTGGATGGTGGTGTAGATGAGGCAGGGCCTAGTCATGCTATGGATGGTGGTGTAGATGAGGCTGGGTCTAGTCATGCTAGAGATGGTGGTGTAGATGAGGCTGGGTCTAGTCATGCTATGGATGGTGGGGTAGCTGAGGCTGGGCCTAGTCATGCTATGGATGGTGGTGTAGCTGAGGCAGGGCCTAGTCATGCTATGGATGGTGGTGTAGATGAGGCTGGGCCTAGTCATGCTATGGATGGTGGTGTAGATGAGGCTGGGCCTAGTCATGCCAGAGATGGTGGGGTAGATGAGGCTGGGTCTAGTCATGCTATGGATGGTGGTGTAGATGAGGCTGGGTCTAGTCATGCTATGGATGGTGGTGTAGATGAGGCTGGGCCTAGTCATGCTATGGATGGTGGTGTAGATGAGGCTGGGTCTAGTCATGCTATGAATGATGGTGTAGATGAGGCTGGGTCTAGTCATGCTATGGATGGTGGTGTAGATGAGGCTGGGTCTAGTCATGCTATGAATGGTGGTGTAGATGAGGCTGGGTCTAGTCATGCTATGAATGGTGGTGTAGATGAGGCTGGGTCTAGTTATGCTATGGATGGTGGTGTAGATGAGGCTGGGTCTAGTCATGCTGTGGACGGTGGTGTAGATGAGGCTGGGTCTAGTCATGCTGTGGATGGTGGTGTAGATGAGGCTGGGTCTAGTCATGCTGTGGATGGTGGTGTAGATGAGGCTGGGTCTAGTCATGCTATGAATGTTGGTGTAGATGAGGCTGGGTCTAGTCATGCTATGGATGGTGGTGTAGATGAGGCTGGGTCTAGTCATGCTATGGATGGTGGTGTAGATGAGGCTGGGTCTAGTCAGGCTAGAGATGGTGGTGTAGATGAGGCTGGGTCTAGTCATGCTATGAATGGTGGTGTAGATGAGGCTGGGTCTAGTCATGCTATGGATGGTGGTGTAGATGAGGCTGGGTCTAGTCAGGCTAGAGATGGTGGTGTAGATGAGGCTGGGTCTAGTCAGGCTAGAGATGGTGGTGTAGATGAGGCTGGGTCTAGTCAGGCTAGAGATGGTGGTGTAGATGAGGCTGGGTCTAGTCATGCTATGGATGGTGGTGTAGATGAGGCTGGGTCTAGTCATGCTATGGATGGTGGTGTAGATGAGGCTGGGTCTAGTCAGGCTAGAGATGGTGGTGTAGATGAGGCTGGGTCTAGTCATGCTATGGATGGTGGTGTAGATGAGGCTGGGTCTAGTCATGCTATGGATGGTGGTGTAGATGAGGCTGGGTCTAGTCATGCTATGGATGGTGGTGTAGATGAGGCTGGGTCTAGTCATGCTATTAATGGTGGTGTAGCGGAGGCTGGGTCTTTTTTTCTTTTTTTTTCTTTATTTAACCAGGTAGGGTAGTTGAGCACAAGTTCTCATTTGCAACTGCGACCTGGCCAAGATAAAGCATAGCAGTGTGAACAGACAACAACACAGAGTTACACATGGAGTAAACAATAAACAATAAACAAGTCAATAACATAGTAGAAAAAAAAGAATCTATATACACTGTGTGCAAAAGGTATGAGGAGGTAGGCAATAAATAGGCCATAGGAGTGAATAATTACAATTTAGCAGATTAACACTGGAGTGATAAAGGATCAGTTGAACATGTGCAGGTAGAGATACTGGTGTGCAAAAGAGCAGAAAAGTAAATGAAATAAAAACAGTATGGGGATGAGGTAGGTAAATTGGGTGGGATATACCGATATACCGATGGACTATGTACAGCTGCAGCGATCGGTTAGCTGCTCAAATAGCAGATGTTTAAAGCTGGTGAGGGAGATAAAAGTCTCCAACTTCAGAGATTTTTGCAATTCGTACCAGTTGCAGGCAGCAGAGAACTGGAACGAAAGGCGGCCAAATTAGGTTTTGGCTTTAGGGATGATCAGTGAGATACACCTGCTGGAGCGTGTGCTATGGGTGGGTGTTGCCATCGTGACCAGTGTACTGAGATAATGTGGTGCTTTACCTAGCATAGACTTGTAGATGATCTGGAGCCAGTGGGTCTGGCGAACATGTAGCGAGGGCCAGCCGACTAGAGCATACAGGTCGCAGTGGTGAGTGGTATAAGGTGCTTTAGTAAAAAAATGGATGGCACTGTGATAAACTGCATCCAGTTTGCTGAGTAGAGTATTGGAAGCTATTTTGTAGATGACATCGCCGAAGTCGAGGATCGGTAGGATAGTCAGTTTTACTAGGGTAAGTTTTGCGGCGTGAGTGAAGGAGGCTTTGTTGCGAAATAGAAAGCAGATTTTAGATTTGATTTTGGATTGGAGATGTTTGATATGAGTCTGGAAGGAGAGTTTGCAGTCTAGCCAGACACCTAGGTACTTATAGATGTCCACTTATTCTAGGTCGGAACCATCCAGGGTGGTGAAGCTAGTCGGGCGTGCGGGTGCAGGCAGCGAACGGTTGAAAAGCATGCATTTGGTTTTACTAGCGTTTAAGAGCAGTTGGAGGCCACGGAAGGAGTGTTGTATGGCACTGAAGGTCGTTTGGGGGTTAGATAGCACAGTGTCCAAGGAAGGGCCAGAAGTATACAGAATGGTGTCGTCTGCGTAGAGGTGGATCAGGGAATCGCCCGCAGCAAGAGCAACATCATTGATATATACAGAGAAAAGAGTCGGCCCGAGAATTGAACCCTGTGGTACCCCCATAGAGACTGCCAGAGGACCGGACAACATGCCCTCCGATTTGACACACTGACCTCTGTCTGCAAAGTAGTTGGTGAACGAGGCAAGGCAGTCATTAGAAAAACCGAGGCTACTGAGTCTGCCGATAAGAATATGGTGATTGACAGAGTCGAAAGCCTTGGCCAGGTCGATGAAGACAGCTGCACAGTACTGTCTTTTATCAATGGCGGTTATGATATCGTTTAGTATCTTGAGCGTGGCTGAGGTGCACCCGTGACCGGCTCGGAAACCAGATTGCACAGCGGAGAAGGTACAGTGGGATTCAAGATGGTCAGTGGTCTGTTTGTTGACGTGGCTTTCGAAGACCTTAGATAGGCAGGGGAGGATAGATATAGGCCTGTAACAGTTTGGGTCCAGGGTGTCTCCCCCTTTGAAGAAGGGGATGACCGCGGCAGCTTTCCAATCCTTGGGATCTCAGATGATACGAAGGAGAGGTTGAACATGCTTGTAATAGGGGTTGCGACAATGGCGGCAGACAGTTTCAGAAATAGAGGGTCCAGATTGTCAAGCCCAGCTGATTTGTAGGGGTCAAGGTTTTGCAGCTCTTTCAGAACATCTGCTTTCTGGATTTGGGTAAAGGAGAAGCTGGGGAGGCATGGGCGAGTACCTGCGAGGGGGGGGGGGGGCGGAGCTGTTGACCGAGGATGGAGTAGCCAGGAGGAAGGCATGGCCAGCTGTTGAGAAATGCTTGTTGAAGTTTTCGATTATCACGGATTTATCGGTGGTGACCGTGTTACCTAGCCTCAGTGCAGTGGGCAGCTGGGAGGAGGTGCTCTTGTTCTCCATGGACTTTACAGTGTCCCAGAACTTTTTGGAGTTAGACCTAGAGGATGCAAATTTCTGCTTGAAAAAGCCTTTGCTTTCCTGACTGACTGTGTGTATTGGTTCCTGACTTCCCTGAACAGTTGCATATCGCGGGGATGCTATTGCAGTCCGCCACAGGATGTTTTTGTGCTGGTCGAGGGCAGTCAGGTCTGGAGTAAACCAAGGGCTATATCTGTTCTTAGTTCTGCATTTTTTGAACGGAGTATGCTTATCTAAGATGGTGAGGAAGTTACTTTTAAAGAATGACCAGGCATCCTCAACTGACGGGATGAGGTCAATGTCCTTCCAGGATACCCGGGCCAGGTCGTTTAGAAAGGCCTGCTCGCAGAAGTGTTTTAGGGAGCGTTTGACAGTGATGAGGGGTGATCGTTTGACCGCGGACCCGTAGCGGATACAGGCAATGAGGCAGTGATCGCTGAGATCCTGATTGAAGACAGCAGAGGTGTATTTGGAGGGCAAGTTGGTCAGGATAATGTCAATTAGGGTGCCCATGTTTATGGATTTAGGGTTGTACCTGGTGGGTTCCTTGATGATTTGTGTGAGATTGAGGGCATCTAGCTTAGATTGTAGGACTGCCGGGGTGTTAAGCATATCCCAGTTTAGGTCACCTAACAGAACAAACTCTGAAGCTAGATGGGGGGAGATCAATTCACAGATGGTGTCCTGGGCACAGCTGGGAGCTGAGGGGGTCGGTAGCAGGCGGCAACAGTGAGAGACTTATTTCTGGAGAGATTCATTTTTAAAATTAGAAGTTCGAACTGTTTGGGCATAGACCTGGAAAGTATGACAGAACTTTGCAGGCTATCTCTGCAGTAGATTGCAACTCCTCCCCCTTTGGCAGTTCTATCTTGATGGAAAGTGTTAAAGTTGGGTATGGAACATTTTTGGTGGCCTTCCTAAGCCATGATTCAGACACGGCAAGGACATCAGGGTTGGCAGAGTGTGCTAAAGCAGTGAGTAAAACAAACTTAGGGAGGAGGCTTCTGATGTTGACATGCATGAAACCAAGGCTTTTTCGATCACAGAAGTCAACAAATGAGGGTGCCTGGGGACATGCAGGGCCTGGGTTTACCTCCACATCACCCGAGGAACAGAGGAGGAGTAGGATGAGGGTGCGGCTAAAGGCTATCAAAACTGGTCGCCTAGAGCGTTGGGGACAAGGAATAAAAGCAGATTTATGGGCATGGTAGAATATGTTCAGGGCATAATGTGCAGACAAGGGTATGGTAGGGTGTGGGTACAGCGGAGGTAAGCCCAGGCACTGGGTGATTATAAGAGAGGTTGTATCTCTGGACATGCTGGTTATAATGGGTGAGGTCACCGCATGTGTGGGAGGTGGGACAAAAGAGGTATCAGAGGTGTGAGGAGTGGAACTAGGGGCTCCATTGTAAACTAAAACAATGATAACTAACCTGAACAACAGTATACAAGGCATATTGATATTTGAGAGAGACATACAGCAAGGCATAAAGTAATTGCAGGTCTTGATTGGGAGAGCGAGCTAAAACAGCAGGTGAGACAACAACAGCTAGTCAGCTAACACAACAACAGCAAGTAAAATGGCGATGACTAGGCAGAGAGGGTCGGATTAACTACACACAGAGCCTGAGTTCGCGGCTGGGGCCGACAGATAAAACATAAATAAACAGAATGGAGTACCGTGATTAATGGACTGTCCAGCAGGCATCAGCTATGTAGCCAAGTGATCATAGTGTACAGGGGGCAGCAGTAGATAGACCAGGGAAGCCGCCACTACGCTAGCACACAGCGTTTAAAGTTAGTAGCCCGGGGGTGGTATGGATGGAGTATTCGTCGGCAGACCAGTCGTGGTGGTGCGGAGGAGGGCCGTGTCGACAGATAATCCAAGCCAGATGGCGAAAGAGGTATTGTAGAATTTAGTTTGCAGGGAGATGTGCCTGGCTCACGGCTAACTAGTGCTAGCTTCGTGGCAGTGGCGTTAGCCAAGGTCCAGAGTTTACAGCAAGGATCCGGTGGAGTATTTGGCTCTAGCCGTGTATGAGTGGGGTTCGGGTGAACAGCTGAGTAGGCCGGGATCCTTTTTGTACCGGGTATGTCTGTAAAAATGTTCTCCTCCAAGGAGGTGTGTAGGGGTAGGATGCTTGTTGTAAAAGCAGAAATTAACAACATGGGTTTTGTCTTTATAAATGTGTATACGCCTAACACAGGGAGAGAGAGTGGGGTTCTATTTGGGAGTTTTAGACAGGAACACTCACAGGTAGCGCCTGAAGAGACGCTGGTGGTCGGAGGGGACTGGAACTGTACAATGGATTTTAACGAAAGACAGAAATGGGGAAAAGCTTCATTCAGTGTCAGTGGGAGTTTTAAGGGACATCATTAATCAGTTCGACTGGGTGGATATTTGGAGAACTAAACATCCCAACACAAGACAGTATACATGGGTGAAGGTTTTTGGGGCTAGGGTGAGTGCCTCCCGACTTGATCGGTTTTACATGTCCAGGAATCGGTGCAATAGGCTGTTGGGTGCTACCATTAACCCGATGGGGTTTTCAGATCACCATATAACCATGGCTCGGCTGTCTATTTCACCAGGGCCCTGGCAAGCATCCTATTGGAAGTTTAATGTAAAGATCTTACAAGATGCCACTTTTTGCTCAGGTTTCCAGACCTTTTGGGAAAGTTGGGGGCAGTGAAGAGAGGAGTCTCTGAGTCAATGGTGGGATGTAGGGAAAGTCCAAATTCTGCTTTTCTGTCAACAATATACAGCTCTCTCATCCTCAGAGGCTAGGAGAGTATTGGGGGAATTAGAGTGTTGATTTAGTGAGATGGAGGTAGAGATGGTGGGGCAAGGCAATGTAGGCCTCCAGGCTAATTTAGCTGAATTACGTAGGGACCTGGGCAGGTTTTTCCAGGTTAAAGCAAAGGGAGCACTTGTAAGAGCTAGGTTCTCCATGCTCAAGGAGATGGATGCTCCCAGCTCCTTCTTCTTTGGTTTGGAAAGACAGAGCAGTGAAGCCAAGGGTATGCATTGTCTACAGCTGTCTGATGGGCGGATGACCTCTGTGGTGGGGGAGATGCAGGAAGGGACTGTGGTGTTTTATACTGAGTTGTATAGGGCAGAAATGTGTGATCCTATGTGTGCTCAGGATGTTGTTTGCAGGATTCCCTAAGCTCTATCTGGCACAGAGGGATGAAATGGACATTCCTCTGTTGTCCCATGAACTGGCAGAGGCCGTAACCCTGATGTCCCCCGGTTGTGCACCGATGGACTCCCAGTGGAGTTTTATAAAAAATTCTGGGGAACAATAGGACAGGACTTCTTTTGCGTGTTACGTGAATGCGTCGGGGTAGGAGAGTTGCTGATGAGCTGCCGACGGGCGGCTCTGACTCTCCTGCCCAAAAAAAGGGACTTGTTTGAACTTAAGAACTGGAGGCCTGTGGCATTACTCTGTGCGGACTACAAGATATTTGCCAAGGTCCTCTCTAAAAGACTGAAGCCCCATTTGGACTCGATAGTACATAAGAACCAAACATCTTGTGTACCGGGACGCTCAATCACGGACAACTTGTTCTTAATCAGGGACATGTTGGACTTGTCGAGAGGTTCTAATGTGAACTTCGGACGGGTCTCTTTAGATCAACAGAAGGCTTTTGATAGAGTGGACCATGAGTATCTGTTTAATGTGATGTTTGGGTTTGGGAAGAGTTTTTGACCTGTGTGAAGCTGTTGTATGCTGGGGCGTCATGTATGGTCAAGGTGGGAGGGGGGCCCAGTAAGCCAGTCTGGGTGAGGAAGGGCCTTAGACAAGGATGCCCTTTATCTTGGCCGTTATATACACTAGCCATTGAGACTTTTGGGGGACTGCTACGCAAGAGACTGCAGGGAGTGTGCTGGACAGGCATGGATGTGGTGACAGGCACAGCAGTGTCAGCATATGCAGATGACGTTTCTGTGATGGTCAGGAAATGCAAGCACTAGCGACCAGTCTGAAGGTGTACGAGGGAGCTTCATCAGATAAGGTAAACTGGGGCAAGAGCAAAGCTCTGTTATGTGGGGCATGGGGGGATAAGGCCCCTCCTCTGCTTCCAGGGGGTTTGTAGTGGGGTTGTGAAGGGCTTAAAGTGTTGGGGGTGTACCTGGGCTGGGAGAAGTGGGTCAGGAAGAACTGGGAGGGTCTGTTACAGGCAGTGGTGTCAAGACTGGCCAGGTGGAGGTGGCTCCTGTCCCAAGTGTCATATAGAGGGAGGGTGCTGATAATCAACAACCTGGTGGCATCTTCCCTGTGGAATAAACTGGCTGTCCTCAACCCCCCCGCCGGTCTGCTCACAGAACTGCAACGCAAGCTGGTGGACTTTTTCTGGTCGGGCCATCACTGGCTAAGGGTGGAAGTGTTATACATGACCGTCCACGAAGGAGGACAGGGCTTGGTGGAACTGGAGAGCAGGGTGGCTGCTTTCCAGCTAAAGGCGGTGCAGAGACTGCTGAACCACACTGATGTCGGCTGGAGGGAACCAGCATGCGCACTGCTGAGGAAAGCTGGCGGATTAGGGTTGGACCGGTAGCTGTTCCTCATGTAGCTGGAGAGGCTGAGTACAGCAGATCTCTCAGATTTTTACTCTGCAGTGCTGAGGGCCTGGCAGCTGCTAAGGCCCACACGAGAAGGGGGTGTGGAGCCTGGGCTGTGGGTGTGGGAGGAGCCTATTTTCCACAACCCAGCCATCCCTTTGAGATCGGTTCAGTCGGCCACCCTGCAGAGGCAACTGATGTCAGTGGGTTTACAAAGGCTAGGAGACCTGTGACTGCTGGGAGAGGAGTGGTGGAAACCCCCGGAAGTCTTGGCACAACAAACAGGAATAACATCTCTAAGGCTGCTGGAGAGAATCCTGGAGGAGGTCCAGGAGGCACTGTCTGAGCCGGTAAGGGGGTGTTTGAGCGGCCAAAGGGGGAGGGGCCACCAATGTTCCCGCCACTGCAGGTGACTGGAGGACTTGTTAGATTTGAACACTCCGAGCCTGGGGGAGTTTGAAGGGGTGGGAGGTAAAGCCCTCTACAACCTCTGTGTTAAGGTTAGGAACATTAGGAGCCTAACAGGAGTGAATGTGGGGCGGAGAGTATGGTGGGTTTTAGATGGAGGGGGCTCTCCAAACCCCCAGTACCAAAGAGGTCAGGGGACCTCCAGTGGAGGGTTCTTCATGGAGCCCTGGCCTCTAACAGCTGGTTGGCACGGGTTGAACCGGGAGTCGGGCAGGGGTGTCCTTTCTGTGTAATAAAATAAACTGTGATTTGTGTGTACCAGGTTAATGCCATTAATGTCTCTGTTGGAATGACTGTGTGAGAGGTTGGGGGTGGTTTTTACTGTTGGGATGTTTATAATGGGGTACAAGTACTTTAATAAGTAGAAGGCCAAATGTGTTTTGTTGCATTTTCTGTTTGCTCAGGCGAAGTTGTCTATTTGGCTAACAAGGAGGAACAGGGTCAAAGGTGGGTGGGATAACAGACCCTTTACTATTGTTTAATGGGATGGTCTCTGCGCGCCTAAGGGTTGAGTTTGACTTCTATAGAATGATAAAAAGTGTGGAGATGTTTCAGGAGATGTGGTGTGTTGGGGGGGCTGTCTGTATAGCTGGAGGAAGATGTTTTGTATATACGGTTGTAGAAGTGAATTGGAGAATTGTGATGTATCATGTGGTATCATGTGGTAGATGGAAAGGTGAGTATGGTACATGTATGCAGTACAGGATATATGTAGGTGTTTTATTTTTAAGGTGGTGAGTTTTAAATTAAATTAGAAAGTTTCATTAAAGAAAGACAAAGTCAAAGTCTCTCTCTCTATCAATCTGTCTACTCTCTCTCAAGATCTGGTTTTCGTGGCACGTAGTAATGTGGTTAAACACATGATTATTGGTGTATATGACAATGTGTGTAACCGAGGACATTAACCATATTTACTTTTTGATACAGCTCTGATCTCTCCTATATCATGTATCTTTACAACTCTCCTTCCTCTTTCTAAATATATTTTTCCCTCATACCCCCCCGCCTCGCTTGTGACTCTCTTCTTTCTCAATTTTGCTCTTTCTCTCTCTTTCCTCTTTCAATCTCTCTCTTTCTTGTTATATTCTCTCTGTCTCGCTCTCTGTCTCTCTCTCTGTCTCTCTCTCTCTCTTTCGGTCTCTCACTCTCTATTTCTCTCTCTCTCTCTAGGACTGGTGGGTCCTGTGGGACTGGAGTGTGAGTGTCTAGGGTAGAGAAGGAGAAGCAGAGAGGATGGGGGGGGGGGGGGGGAAATAGGGGGGAGCCCCATTGGTTCTCTGATGAATGAGGACCGCTAGAGCGTTTAATGAAAACAGAGAAGAAAGAGGTGGCCAGTTGGAGGAGGGGGTGAACCACATGCAGATAACTTATCACAGGAAAGCCCATTAGCTGCAGTCTATCCTGACCGCTCAGGAAATGTGAAATGACAGGGAAACATTTCCTCCCTTCCTCACTCCTGGTTGCAGCCCTGGCCAGGGCCTCCGTCTGCATTCTCTCTTTGAACGTCCTAATTGCTCTACACCCTCTGGTGGATTGGCCTGCTCTGCTACGGCTGAGGCGGAGGAATGAGTAGGGCCCTCCGTGTTGAAATCCATTAACCTCTCCCGCCTGCGGCCCATCAGGCCCCCAGTAGATGAAGACTGAGTTGGGAGAGCATGGGGCTGGGGATTACTGTCCATTTATCAGGGAACACCTGCTACTCCGGTAGAAAGTTCATAAGGCCTGCCATAGATCAGCACAGCCAGGCACCGCCATCAACCATTAGATGGTTATAGCATGTGGTATGGAATGTTAATGTGTTATTATTAGATAAAGACCCCAGGCTCACTGGTCTGATTTAGCGGAGGGACTCAGGAGACAACTGTTGGAGACATGGTCTTTAGGGGCCAAGGATACAGAAGAGAATGTCTTATTCTATCATTTGTCTGGCCGTAATAATACACCTGTGAAGGTAAAGTGATGTAATATGCTGAAATGATCCTAATTAGACGTTGCTGATGTCGTGATCACAGATAATCATGTGTGTGCCATCAGTCTGACAACATACATAATGGTACAGTGTTCATGAATGTTGAAATATGACCATACCATAATTGGTATGTCAATACAGGATTTATAGTACATGGTGTGTGACGACTATAGTGTGTGTGTGGTCATAGTAAGTCACTCCTCTAAGTCTGGGCTTTATTGTTAGTTCAATTGGGTATGTTAGTGCTGGGTAGAAACAAAAGCCTGCATCTTCAGGACCAGGATGGAATAACATGGCTTTAGCCCCTTTCCGTCTTCCAGCAATGGTGGATGTACCTGTGAGGTGTCGTGGTTGAAGATGATGGAGCTGAGGTCTCCACAGTTGTAGTGTGTGATGAGGTCCTCGGTGGTGTAGGAGCCCTGCAGACTGCCTGCTCTTACACTCTCATGCTGCAGCAGCGTCTGGTTCAGGGCAAACAGCACCTGCAGAGGGAGGAACTGTTAGGGACTTGGCAGTGTGAACAATGACAGCATAACAGCACACTGTTAAAGTCTCATTTTGTTGTGGCTCACACTAACACAGGCATACTGTAGTGGAATTGTATGATGGATAGTTTATAGAAGTTTCTTTCCATTAGTTTCCTAACGTTGTCCATCATGTGCAGACTGGCTAAAACAGACCACAAGAGGCATGGCAGAGCTCCATTTTCTCCACTTCTCCTCTCTCAGGGAAAAATAAGGGAGAATGGAAAAGAGGAAGACTGTCCCTTTAAAAATAGCTCTCTCAGGGCCTCAGCACCATAAATTTACAGCCCCCATTAAAATAAAAAGTAAACCCTCTTTAGAGAGAATTTATGGCGTGCAGCAGCCAGCGGGAGCTGCGACACTGCAGCTGTCCCAGACACCAGTGGTTAACACTCCCAGCTCCCGCCCCCTCAATCCCACGGCCGCCTCTGACTGGCCTGGCAGGCCCCAGCCAGCTGTCAATCAGGGCTAAGTGTTCTGACAGGAGCGCTAGGTGGAGGGCGTGAGGAACAGAGTGGTTTACTCAGAGTACAGTAGATTGAGTTTCACACCGTCTCACATTCCGCCCACGAACACATTCATGTCCTATGGTGGTGCGGTCAGTTGATTTGCACCCTTGATTACGTACGTATGACTGCATGTTACATCACCGCTGGTAACTCCTAAACCTAATTGCCTCCACCAGGGTTAGTAAAGGAAAGTGATGGCTATACCGTGAATACTGATGGTCGACATCCCAACCGCATGATTTGTGTGTAAGCTTAAGGACTACAGCTGCACAACTGATCTACCCTAAGTCAACACACTGGTTATATGTAATAATTCACAAAATGATGTTATGTTTTTGCAATCACTTATTGAACTCATAAATGCCTTATTGTATTGTCTTTTTGAATGCTGCTTAAACTTTTTGTTACCTTAACAATGAGCTGAGCACAACCTAGTTCTAAGCTAAATCTTGTGACTCTCTTCTTTCTTAATTGTGCTTGAGAATTTCTCTCTCTCTCTCTCTCTCTCTCTCTCTCTCTCTCTCTCTCTCTCTCTCTCTCTCTCTCTCTCTCTTTCTTGTGTAGTCTGAGGTCATTGTATTTGCTAACCAGTCTTCCAGGCGGTGCCTTAGTAGTGTGCCTCTGTTCTAATGAGGGGAGACAACACTAGAGAGCTGACAGCATGGATGCCTCTCTTTCCCTCTTGCTCCCTCCCTTCTTCCCTCCCTCAGTCCACTCTTTAACCTCTTCTCATATTCCCCATTGCATGCAAGCAACCCCAGGACCTCACCCAGCCTTTCTCACTGCACAGAGAGCGGTGAGCAATCTTATTGATTTTATTAGACGTGTTTCACAGTCTATTTTCAGCCAAGGGCCCAGCGCCGTGCTGTCATCCTGCCAAAGCGGTAATCCCAAAATGGGCCTTGATCAACCCTGCGGCCTTAACGGTTAGTGCTGAGTAATTTCGTTTTTTTTAAACATTGAATGCATTGTGAAATAATGACATTAAAATGATTTTAGAGCTTTTTAATGGAAATTCCAAAGCCCAAATATTGAACATTCAATTGCCAAAACATTGAAAATATTCCATTGTCTCTGTCACAGTGTTTTCCAGTACATTGAGTAGCCAGCCAAATATAAATAGTAGCCAGCCAGCCAGCCAGGCCCAAGGAGCTCTATTTTGGTGGTATATACTAATGCTTAGATTCCATCTGAAATACACTGCAAAATTTACCACCCAGATTGAAAACATTTGTTGTGGTATTGTGTAGAAAGACATTACTTTACAATTTAAATGACTGAAAATGTATGAATTCAGTGTATTTTTTTGCTGTTTTGGATATTGTCTTGGTTTCCATTTTTTACAAAATTTTCAGGTTTTCGCTCTCAAAATCAAACTTTTTTTAATAGAAACATTTAGTTGATTCCCTACTAAGGACAACACGTTTTTGAATATTGTTGAATTCCCTTTTAATGCCTTATTCCGTGAGGGCCCTAATTATCATATTTGGACCAGAATGAGGCCCTCTACTCTTTTCCATTTTTACCAGTGACCTGCCACTGGCATTAAACAAAGCATGTGTGTCCATGTATGCTGATGATTCAACCATATACACATCTGCAACCGAAGTCACTGAAACCCTTAACAAAGAGTTTCAGTCTGTTTTGGAATGGGTGGCCAGTAATAAACTGGTCCTGAACATCTCTAAAACTATGAACATTGTATTTGGTGCAAATCATTCCTTAAGTGCTAGACCTCAGCTGAATCTGGTAATGAATGGTGTGCCTGTTGAACAAGTTGAGGAGACTGAATTACTTGGCGTTACCTTAGATTGTAAACTGTCATGGTCAAAACATATAGATTCAATGGTGGTAAAGATGGCGAGAGTTCTGTCCGTAATAAAGAGATGCTCTGATTTTTTGACACCACACTAAAAAAGCTAATTCTGCAGGCTCTAGTTTAGACTAATCTTGATTATTGTCCAGTCGTGTGGTCCAGTGCTGCAAGGAAAGACCTAGTTAAGCTGCAGCTGGCCCAGAACAGAGCGGCACGTTTTGCTCTTAATTGTAATCAGAGGGCTGATATAAATACTATGCATGTCAGTCTCTCTTGGCTAAGAGTTGAGGAGACTGCATCACTTCTTCTTTTTATAAGAAACATTAATGTGTTGAAAATCCCAAATTGCTTGCATAGTCAACTTATACACAGCTCTGACACACACACTTACCCCACCAGACATGCCACCAGGGGTCTTTTCATAGTCCCCAAATCCAGAACAAATTCAAGAAAATGTTCAGTATTATATAGAGCCTGTATTGCATGGAACTTCCTTCCATCTGATATTGCTCAAATAAACAGCAAACCTGGTTTAAAAAAAAGATAAGGCAACACCTCACGACACAACGCCTCTCCCCTATTTGACGTGGATAGTTTGTATGTATGCGTTGATGTGTAAGCTACGTGTGCCTTTTTAAAAATGTATGTAGTTCTGTCCTTGAGCTGTTCTTGTCTAATGATGTTCTGTATTATGTCATTCTGTGTTATGTTTCATGTTTTGTGTGGACCCCAGGAAGAGTAGCTGCTGCTTTTGCAACAGCTAATGGGGATCCTAATAACATACCAAATATAAAAATACCAAATATTGTTCCTGCTGTGATGATTCACCATCTTCATCAAATGTTTTTATAATTTATCTTCAGATAATCACCAATAAGCTTAGGCCTCCCAGTAGCCTATGCAAATTAGGGAGCCAAATGAAGGACTCTCTCATCAATACGATTTGGTAGGCTATACTTACTGACTGACAATGCAATACAATGGTCATATAACAGAAGTTACTAATGTAACTATGGCTCTACTAATTCCTGAAGACTGTCAATATGGTTGAAAGCATGGATTCTCCGCGTAGTTTGAGTAACAATAACAAGAAAGTCATGCTAGTGACGTGACAGCATCGGAGGATGTGCCCCCACGGTTCATATAAAACAATACATCAGACCACGCACTCAGAGAATTTTCTCGCCCAAAGATTCCGAGTGACAGGAAAGTACTGCCGGTCTACCAGGTATTCGTAGAACCATAGTTACATTCGTAACTTCCGCTCTACTTCATACCTTTCAGAACGTCAGTACGGTGAAAGTATGGATGAGTCATACCAACAAGGTCGCAAGGAATTGCACTACTAACCTCTGATTATTGCACCTGTGCCACTGGAAGAATGGCAGACCCCATGGTGTGGCAGGATGTGACCTTGACCCTTTAAAATATTGAGAATATGCAGGGCGACGACCAGGTAGCAGCTGCGCATATCTCATTCAGGGGGATGCCTCTCAGTGCAGTCCAGGATGTGGCTACACTTCTGGTCGAGTGACATATCACACCTTCTAGGACAGGGAGCCCTACACCCTTGTAGGCCTGAGTGATGACATCCAGTGTGAAAGCCACTGCTTGGACAATGCAAGGCCTTTTGATTTACAATTGAAGCACAGAAACAACTGGTCTGTCTTCCTGTACTGCTACGAGGCTTGCATGTAGCCTTTGAGAGAACGGACTGGACACAGGAGATTTGCTCGCTCGTCCTCCTCCGCATTCTGGAGAGGAGGGGGGCAGTAGGCCAGCTCGATGGCTTGATTGATGTGAAGGGGTGATAAAACCTTAGGCAAAAGGCTGGATTGGGCCATAAGGTCACAGCTAGGTCATCTACCTTCCATCGTAGGCAGACAGGACTCATAGAGAGCGTGTGGAGCTCACTCACACGTTTCGCTGATGAAATAGCTAAGAGGAAAGCTGTTTCCAGAGAGAACCATTTTATGTCCGGCTTCTCCGTATGCTCGGTAGGGAGGGTTTGTCAAAGCCTTCGAAACTAGTGTCAGATCCCAGGATGACGCGAGGACACCTCTGAGGGGATGCAGACTGTGGACACCGTCTTGCCGATTTTCCATCGCTGCCTAAATGGTTAGCCGATATGGCTGAGGCATACACCTTCAAGGTAGAGGCAGAGCAACCAGAGTCCAATGGGTACAGAGCAGGACACCGGTTCCTCAGCCCGTGTAGAGCATAATTCGATAAACAGCTTACAGCAACCAGCATACATCATCCTGGATGATGGGGGTCTGGCATTCTGTAACATCTCGATAATAGCAGAATCGCAGCAGAGAGGGTTGGGCTCTTCAGGGGCCACACCCATAGCTGTAGTTGGTTTGGGCTGGGATGCCATATCCTGCAGTGAGAGCAGGTCCTGTGAGGGAGCTGCCATCTGGGCCATCTGGGGGCTACAAGCAGCAGCCTGTGTTAAGCCTGAGAGACCCTGTGTAGCATTGCTAAGATCAGGGGGGTCAGAGGGAAAGCATACAGTAGGTCCTCGGGCCACGTGTGGGCTAAGGCATACATGCCCAGGAGGGCTCTTGGACTCTGCCAGCAAGAACCAGAGGGGGCAGTGGAATGTTTGCTCTGAGGGGAACATGACCACATGTGCTGCCATATCTTCATCCCTACTTGCGGGTGAAGTCTCCATTCCCCCGGGGGTTGTTTCTTTCGAGACAAGAAGTCTGCCACCTCAGTCACCTTGCCTGGGAGATGAATGCCTCGTAGGGAGGCCAGACGTGGTAGGGCCCATGTCAGGAGTAGTTTGGCTACCTGGAGGGACTATATTGATCTCAATCCAACCTTAATAGTTAACGTGGAACACTGTAGATGTACTGTGATCGTATCAGGACATGTTTGTGTTTGAAAACCAGCAGAAAGTGATTTAGGCTAGGTAAACTGTCTGTCGTTCTTGCAGGTCAGAGTCTTGCCAATAAAGGTGACCTTTGGGCTTTGTGTGAAGTTGCTCTTTTCATTGTTCACGGTAAAACCCAGTGTGGTGACATGGATCAGCGCTGTGCCCTCGGGCCAGTCATCGAGGTAAGGAAGGTTCTTGATCCCCTGTAGGTGGCGGGAGCTCAGGGTTGTGGTCATGTATCTTGTGAAGACTTGAGGAGCCAGGGAGAGGCTATGGTATGCCTCAGAAAACTGCAGAAAATGTCTATGATCCGGTAACACAGGAACGTGAAAGTAAGCGTCCTTTAAGTCCAGGGACATGAACTATTCCCCTGCGGCTACGGTCCGGAGAACATGTGACATGAGAAACGGGAGAACCTTTGGGAAAACCTGCTTTGGGAAAAGCTGCTTTAGATCCAGACCTGGGGAGATGGAATCTTGTTGTTGAGGGTGAGTCAGGCCTCCCTATGCCCTAACTCTGTGATGCCTGGTTTCTGGGCTGTGGGTTCCACAGCGGTGTAGCCTGACTCAGCTGTTTTCTACGTTTAGGCCCGCTTCCACGGGCCGAAGAGCAGACCGGGGACCACTGGGAGTTTTCTCAGCATCCATTTGGAGTCATCGGACATTGGGGTTTGGGCAAGCCAGAACTGACAATGAGTCACAACTAGGGTGGACATCAGTCTGCCTAGCAAACACTTGAAGAGATGTGTCATTCAGGTTGCAGAGGTCCAGGTCTGTGTGCTCTGGCTGTTGCATCCTGTTCTGTGCTAGCATGAGCACTGAGAGAGAGATCGCAATGCGATCCGTTGTGTCGTAGGCCCATGACAGTAGCTCATCTGTGGCCCTGCACGTCTGGGGCAGCGGGCATCATGCTTCAGGTCTGGAGAGAACATTGGCTCTTCTATGTATTCATCCACCTTAGGCATGTGGTCCAGCCCATGTTGTTTGGCATTGCACATGGCAGATAGCATCCTACTATCCTTGCTGTGGTGAGTGAGAGCCCGTGTGTCAGCCCAGCTTCGCTAAAGGATAGCTGCAGGGGCTGTAGCAGGACAGCAAGTAGTGATGCAGAGCTTTCTTCTGAGCCATCTTCAGCATTGAGACTAAATGGGTCCACAACACTGGTTGGCACCTCCTTCGCCATGTTGGACGTGTCATCATCCTGGTCACTAAAGTGCCGGTTGTATGCCCGAGTGGAGAGCAGGTCATCCTCATGGCTATCTGAGTCCTCTGTTCCGTCCCCAATGCTGAAGGGAGCGCTAGAAGACCCTCAACTCTGGCTAGCCGCACTTCCCTCACCTTCACAGGCAGGATGGCGCAGTAAATTCAGGCATCAGTAAGGGACTCACGCAGGTGGACAATGCCAAGGCAGGCAGGGCACAGCTAAAGACCATCTTCTGCTTGTAGTTCAACTCCACAAGAGGAGCAGCTATGCATGCCCAGCATCATGGTGATGTGGTGTTCTCTCAGCTCAATGTGAAGAAAAAAATGATATGATATCAATATAAAATATTTCTTATGCAATATTGATTAAGTCAAATTAACTAATATAATAGTAACCGGAGACTGTATTACAACAGCTAACACAATACACAGTAAAGGTAGAGAGTTACAATAATCTGGCGGGAGTTGTACAGCACCCGCGGGTGAGGCTAGCTAGGACCACAGGGCTGGAGCAGGAGCGATATCATGTTTAAACGTGGGTTTATTTATGCGAAACACACACGAATGGTCGTTGTTTGGTAAGTCAAGCTGACAACACACAGTGGCAGTTAGGTGGAGTTGGTAAACTAGCTAGGTAGCTAGCTAGCTTGTAGCATGCCAGTAATACCAGGAGAGAGGGATGACTAGGGGAGGAAATCCAAATCTCACGTGTCATAGCTGGCTAGACTAACAACCTCCCTAGATGCGATTATCTAGAGAAGTGACCCGTTTACGTTTTAAACAGTCAAAGGACGACTAGTGCCTGGTGGCCTCGATAATGAGCACAGCAGTGGAGGATAGGTTAGCACCGGAGTACGGTGGCAGCACAAGACAAGGAGGCTTGATATCCTCCGATAAAAGGGATAGGTAGGGGAGAGCCGTCACACAGCCTTGGAGGGTGAATTTCGTGCTCTGACCCACAGGTCACAGGCTATGGTTGACAGACTGACAGTATGCACAACTCCCACTAGAGTTTAGCTTACCCTACAGGACCCGGGAAGGTGCAATCAGAAAAATGGGAGCAGCGAATCAGTGAACTTGCGCAATACAGCTAAGCTAACTTTGCGAGAAGAAATAAGAGACGGTGGTCTGACATACAGTATATTAGCTTATCATCAAAGACATCAACCACCCGAGCCACTGCCTGTTCACCCTGCTATCATCCAGAAGGTGAGGTCAGTACAGGTGCATCAAAGCTGTGATCGAGAGACTGAAAAGCAGCTTCTATCTCAAGGCCATCAGACTGTTAAACAGCCATCACTAGCACATTAAAGGCTGCTGCCAATAGGCATTGACTATAAATCACTAGCCACTTCACTAACACTAGTCCCTTGAGTAATGCCAGACATTTAAACATTATTAATCTCATATGCATATACTGTATTCTATACTTTTCTACGGTATCTTAGTCACTTAATAATGTTTACATATCTGGCATTACTCATATCATATGTATATACTATATTCTATACTATTCTAAGGTATTAGTCACTTAATAATGTTTACATATCTGGCATTACTCATCTCATATGTATATACTGTATTCTATACTTTTCTATGGTATCGTAGTCACTTAATAATGTTTACATATCTGGCATTACTCATCTCATATGTATATACTATATTCTATACTATTCTAAGGTATTAGTCACTTAATAATGTTTACATATCTGGCATTACTCATCTCATATGTATATACTGTATTCTATACTTTTCTATGGTATCGTAGTCACTTAATAATGTTTACATATCTGGCATTACTCATCTCATATGTATATACTATATTCTATACTATTCCAAGGTATTAGTCACTTAATAATGTTGACATATCTGGCATTACTCATCTCATATGTATACACTATATTCTATACTATTCTAGTGTATCTTAGTCCGTTCCGCTCTGACATCACTCGTCCATATGTATATAGTCTTAATTCATTCCTACTTAGATTTGTGTCTATTGGGTATATGTTGTGTCATTTGTTAGATATTACTGCACTGTCGGAACTAGAACCTGCAATAACATCTACTAATCAAGTGTACATGACCAATAACATCTACTAATCAAGTGTACATGACCAATAACATCTACTAATCAAGTGTACATGACCAATAACATCTACTAATCAAGTGTACATGACCAATAACATCTACTAATCAAGTGTACATGACCAATAACATCTACTAATCAAGTGTACATGACCAATAACATCTACTAATCAAGTGTACATGACCAATAACATCTACTAATCAAGTGTACATGACCAATAACATCTACTAATCAAGTGTACATGACCAATAACATCTACTAATCAAGTGTACATGACCAATAACATTTGATTTGATTTTAATCAACTACCACAAATCTGGGCTGAACTAGGTCGAACATTTGCGTACTGAAAACTACAACTCCCTTCAGCCCAGCGTCCCACATAGTTCTTGACTTAATTTCTATCCTGAATGATTTGATTTCTCCCTAGAGAACCGTTGCGTGGGGTTCACAAAAAAATAACTAACTAAATGGAATTCAAGTAATTGAACCATCGTTGGTCAATTAGTTGTTTAATAACCGAAACCCCCCTGAAATGTTGGTTAATCGCTCATATGCTTTCATTCCCCCGCACACCTCATACCTCACCAGGAAATTCCAGGACCCCCTGCCTGCTCCATAATGACAATCCCTCACATATTTATTTCTATATCGCATGCTTGCTTTATTGTTTTCATTTTTCCTCTGGCTGGCGGTCTGGGGCACAGATGCGCATTGGCATTGCCCAAGACCTTGACCCACATGGCTCTATGCCCGCCCAGGGCTTTCTACGGCTGCCAAGAGCAACACCAGAGCAGGCCCTGGGCAGAGAGAGGGCTGGGTGCGGGTGGGGTATGGGCTGGCACAACTCAACCTGCCAGCCCCTTTGGACTGCTGGGAGTTTCCTTAAACACAGCTAACTGCACCAGACACTTTGGACCTGGTGGAGGAAGAGGGAATGAGGGAGGAGAGAGAGAGAGAGAGAGAGAGAGAGAGAGAGAGGGAGAGAGAGAGAGAGAGAGGAGGGCTGTGAGTGGTCTGGTAAGTCAATATTGTTCTCACACTGTGGAGACTGCACATCTCTGTGCTCTTGCCATAGCGCCTGCACTTTGATGTGTTGAATGAGTGTGTAGGTGTGTGAGTGTGTGCGTGCGTGTGTGAGTGTGTATGTTGACGGACAGAGTGGCTGTCCTTTAGATGAAGTGTCTCTCTCTGCCTAAGGGAAAGGCTGAAACAGGCTAGACCACAGAGGCCTGACATAGGCCATCACAGCACTTCACAAAGGTGGAGGGTGATTACGTGATGATCTCATGGAATTTAATACCACACTTTACTTCACACAGGTTACTCATCACAACACCTTCATGAGATCCTAATTAAGTAAAGATTGCATAAAGAACAAAGCTGGAAAGAGCACCACGCTGACAGTGTTGGAACACCAGTGAAGAATTCCAACATTTAATATGTGATCAGTGGAAAGAAAGAGCAAGAGAAAAAAACGAGAGAAGGTGCAGAAAAACTGCCATTTATCAACACGTGTACATAGAAGCAATTGACCTTGAAGTGTATTAAACCCTGTCTGTTTGTTAGAATTTGTGTTCCTGGTTTTACGCCTAAGACTTTTATGCTGTTATAAGATGTAATGAGTAGGTGCTTCTGACAAGGTGTTGGACAGCTCGCTCATGTCATCTACCTCACTTCCTTTCCTACCTCACTCCATTTCCTCCCTCACTTCCTTTCCTACCTAACTCTTTTTTTCTCTTTCTCTCTTTCACTTAAAAAACTATTGGTTTGTTAACTCTTTATTCGCTCTCTCTCTCTCAAAATTTAATTCAAGGACTTTATTGGCATGAGAAACATATGTTAACATTGCCAAAGCAAGTGAAGTAGATAAGAAACAAATGTGAAATAAACTATAAAAATGTACAGTAAACATTACACTCACAGAAGTTCCAAAAGAATAAAGACATTTCAAATGTCATATGTCTATATACAGTGTTGTAACGATGCGAATAAAGTACAAAAGCGAAAATAAATAAACAAATATGGGTTGTAATTACAATCTCTCTCTCTCTCTCTCTCTCTCTCTCTCTCTCTCTCTCTCTCTCTCTCTCTCTATATATATATATATATATATATATATATATATATATATATATATATATACACATACATATATATACACATACATACACACACACACACACACACACACACACACACACACACACACACACACACACACAGTATATCTCTTTTTTTCTCCACTGAGGCTGAGGAATGAGGCACCCTTCTACCCTCTCAAAGTACATAGACGGAACAAAATAAATGAGAGAGGCAGATAATGTAAAACAAATAAGGGCAGGTCATAATGGAAGCATGTGTTAGGCAGACGTAGGTTTCTCCTCTGTCGAAGTGGGCAGGGTAAGGGGCATCGTTAGTGGAAGTGGGCCGTGGGTCTAAGGAGGTATGACAAGCATGGAGAGACCTACCAGCATCAGACAAGAGATCTGAGAAGGATCTGAGAAGTCTGCTCTCAGATATTTAATCACCACTGATCAAGGATACATAGAGAAACAGCTTCAGGCATTGTTCCTCTCCACTGCCTGCCTCGCTCTGGGAGCTCATAGAGGTGGTTGTGTTTCACCAGCAGACCCAGCACCCTGACCCAGGAACATGCTCGGCCGGGCTCCTCTGGGAAGGAATGGGGCTTAGCCCAAAGGGGATCGGGTTCAGAGTGTCCTGAGACTCTGGGGGTGAGTGTGGCTGTAATAACATCCAGGGTTAGCTAGGGTTGGGAAACCAGGATCCGGACATCTCATCATACACACATCCTCCTGAGTGGTTCAACTACGGCAGATACTATAGGACTTGTGCGTGTGGGTGCGTGTGGGTGTGTGTGGGTGCGTGTGGGTGTGTGTGGGTGCGTGTTGGTGGGTGCGTGTCTGGATGTGGAAGAACCTGTGCATCGCTGCCTTTGAAAAGATACCGGGGCACAATCCCCTAAACTCCCACAGACTCCTGGCTGATCACAAGACAAACACAGTAAAACAAAGTCTGAAAAGTCTACATTTCCTCTTTTCACTTCCTGTCTTTATCATCTCTGCTTGATGTTTGTTTGTCATACTGAGCAAGTTATTGTGGCTCTTTCAAAACCACTGTCGTCTGATCTTTTACGTTTAGTCGGAAACACCTTGAATACATTACAGTAGGAAATGGAGATTGTGACACACAAAGTTGTCTGTACATTCTCTGGTAGCTTCACCGTTGTCTTCAACAGTAGCCCTCATACCTGATCATTTTTTAGGTAACCCTGTAACCTGTCAGTGCTATAAAACCAACATGAAAACAATGAATTGGCTAAATATTTTGACAACCCCTTGGCACCTCTTTTGTGTTACGTTTACTTATTTGATGGTAAGCAATGCTTTCAACTGATAGCATCTGACAATAGCAACAGCCGGGTCCCTTACACAGTCTTTACCCTGGTTAGTACCCTATGTAGACACACACACACACACACACACACACACACACACAGCCATACCATACATACCAGCTAAAACTTTTGTCCCTTCTATACATTTTTCGACAATCTTTCCGGTCAGCCAGCCTTTCCGGATTTGACTTTCTATCTCTCTTCTTCTCTCTCTCTCTCTCTCTCTCTCTCTCTCTCTCAGCCCAGGAAATCTGGGGATTACCAGGGGACAATCCCAGTGGCAGCAACTTGGTGCTCCCAGCATCTACAGAAAGCCTCCCTTTCTTCCCTCTCCTCCCCCTCTCCCTCCTGAACCAGGGTCTCGGAGCTGAACACTGCAGGACCCTTTCAGCCTGGCGGGGGACAAATCTCATCATCCTTCTCTGTTATCCCTCCTTTCTGACCTCCTCCCTCAGGCAAACTCTCCGTCTCCTAGCCTCCGTTCCTTCCCCTCCTTCAGTCCCCCTCTTTCTCCCAGTCCAAACTCAGGCCCAGGCTCCACAGCCCCTCTCCCCGGCCCCCCTAGTCCAGTTAATAAGAACCTGTGGGGGGATCGGCCCTGCTCTCTTTACACTTGTCCACAAACAAACCCCGCTGTTTGACTTGGCAGCCCCAATACAACGCCATTCATCTGTACTTTCCTGCCAGCCTGAAAATTCAGAAAATAATAAAGTATCGTTTGAGCTGCTGAGCAGCTGTCTCTTCACCATGAATACCCAGGAATGGTGTGAGAAAAGAGAAAGAGAGATTGGAATGAAAGAAGAAAGAGAGAAAGGGGTGAAATAGTGCTCAATCTTACTCCCTTTCAGTACTGCTGGTGGCTGAGGTAAGCGGAGGTGTAGAGAAAGGAGCAGAGGAAGAGAGCGGTACTGTGGTTAGGTCACATAAACACTTGACCTGTCTAAGCTACTAGCCCACAGCTTACATGCAATGCTGTACTGGGAGCACACTGATCCATACACATTCTGAAGATAGCTCCTCTTATCCTAGAGAAAGATCTTATTGAATCGGATTTATCTGCCCCAATTAAGATGTGTGATTCTATCCGAACCATATGAGTGGGTTTCAGCAAGACCAGGGAGACTCCTGCATGTATAAAACATACAGCTCCAACCCACAGACCACTTCCCTCTTATCTCGCAGCCTGCTTTGGTTCATTTAATAGCTTTAGACAGTGTAATTCCCTAAGAATGATTTGTATTTCTGAAAAGTCCTGTGCTAAGGTCCTGCTGAAACATGAGAGTAGCACCTAATCCTCTGTATGAAGATAAATTGTGTCGTGGACCCTGAATCCTGGGAGTTGCAAGGCAGGCTGCTAGAGCAGCAGTGTGGGAGTAGGACCAGTCCCTTTACAGGCTGAATTCCTCTGAGGTTTTCCTGAGTGGTTCCTGTCACCAGGGCTGTGTGTGTGTGTCTGGTGCCAGTGCCAGGTACAGCTCATCTCTCACACAGAGCTCAGATGAAGTGTTAAGTGAGGTCATCATGCCTCATACATCTGATCTTGGGCCTGTGTCAGTTCAGATTGGCGTTACTGGACCCTGGTCTGACTGATAAGCAGCTCTCTCAATGTGCTCCATACTGCCTGGGTAGTGTACAGGACTATGGCATGGCGTAGCATTGAAACAACTGCAGCATTTCCATATAAAAATAATATGATTGAAAGGCTATTATGTATGAGTTAATGTCTGTGTGCAGTGCATGTGTGTCCATTTGTAAGAAAGACCATGAGAGAGGAGGTGGGGGAGTCCTGGAGAAAGGGAATGTAAGAGTGAAGAGAGAGAGATAAAGAGAGAGAGAAAGCCATGTGTTTATAGTTAGCAGGAAAGCAGGATCTGACTTCCAGTGAAATCCACCCCCCATCCCTCCATCCCCCTCTCTGATCCAGTCTGGAGCACAGCTGGCGCTGCACTGCCCTCCACCAGCCCACCTCTCCACTCCTCACCCCTCCATCCAGACAGACCTGGATCCTCCACACAGTTATTAACAACATCACTCACCCTCTCTCTTCATCCCCCATTCCTCTCTTTCTTCTTCTTTTGACTGGTTGCCTTCTCCCTCCCACCACTGTCTGTCTGAACCCTGTTTACTTTGCTTTCATCTACTCTTCATCCTTCCTGCTTTCTGCCCCCACTCTGTTGTGTTAATACTGTGTGTGTGTGTGTGTGTGTGTGCGTGCGTGCGTGCGTGCATCAGAATGTTTGTGTGCGTGCGTAAGAATGTGTATGTGTGTGTGTATGTGTGTTATAGTGCGGTCAGTGTGAGTACAGTGCTGTGTCTGTCTGACCGTAGCAGTAGCAAAACGGAAGAGGGCAGGCTCTGCTCCCCTCAGTCACGGCTTCCCCCAACACTAAACACTAAAGCAGCGTAATCCCAGACAAACACACCATTTCACGGCAAATCAACGGGAGAAATGTCAAATTTCACGGAGTACAGGCAATCTGGAGAGAGGCCGTGCCTTAAAGGCGGTGAGAGAAACGCATCGAGACAGTATGTGAGTGTGTGTACTTGTGTGCACTTGTGTCAGTGCACGTGTGCAATAACGAGCACATGTACAGTATGTTCCCTGGAACGGTGTGTGTGTGTGCCTGCCGGCCGGCCTGTGTATGCATGTGTATGCGTGTACGCTCATCTGTGTGTTGTGTGTGTGTGTGTGTGTGTGTGTGTGTGTGTGTGTGTGTGTGTGTGTATATATAAGGGAGTTTCAGGGGGAATCACACAATGCCTGAGGGTCACGTTGCCCCGTCATTTTCAATGTATTATATTATATTTTGAAAAACTTCTGTCAGCACATCCGTGAAGAGAGAGAAGAAATCATCTCCCCAATGAGAACAAGCTGTCTGAGACAGAGCGTGGAAGAGGGAACACACAAATCCCAATACACGCAAACCCCAATACCTTCAATAGACACTGTATTTTCCCTGACGGAAAATATTTGTGGGTTTTCTTGTCTGCCTCTTACTGCTGTGGCCCCCTACCATGCATAGCCCCCCACCCACCTAGACACACACACACATGGCAGATCTGATGAAGATGTGTGTGTGTGTGGTGTTTAGCTACACAGGAATGAGGAGCCTGTCAGGTCAGAGAACCCTGCTGTTCAGCCCTGTCCTCCTCACTGGGCCTGGGCCTAGGATACACACACACACACACAGGTTCCACTGATCAGAGGAATACATCATGTCACCTCCTGCCATATCTCTGTCCCCCTCTCTTTCTCTGTGTCTCTCTATCCCCCCCATTCTCTCAGTCTCTCCAGAGGTCCGTCCAAAAGTAGCTTGGAAGTGGAGTGTGAATTGAAAGCAGATGAAGGCGTGAATAACAGCCAGTATGAAGCATTTTAATCTTTAATCTACAGTAACAACGGTACACTTGAGCCTTCTCTTTCCACTTCCTGTCTACCCCTTTCCCGCCCAACAACCCCACCTTCACCACTCTCGTCGATCCAAGACAGGGAGCCAAGCCAACCTGCATGATGGACAGAAAAACTAAAAAATACTGAGAGACAGATGGAGAATGATCAGAGGGAGAGAGAAACAGCAGGAAGAGAGAACCAGACAGACAGAAATAACAGGAAGAAAGAGGAGAGAGAGGTAGAGCAAGGGGAGAGAAGAAAAAAGAGAATGAGAAAAAGGGGGAAGAAGGAAAGGAGAGTTGAGAAAGAAGGGAATTGTAGGGAGGAGAGAGTGAGAAAGGGAGATACAGAGATGAAGAGATACAGAGTTGTCCAGCCAGAGAAAGAGAGATGAAGAGATACAGAGAGTTGTATCATGTGAGTTATCCAGCCAGAGAAAGAGAGAGAGAGAGTCTCCCTGGCTCCCTATATAATTAGTCCACATCTCGTCCCTCATGCCCAACACCCTGAACCTACTGTAGCATCAACAGCTCTATTACACCTAGCCTAAATACAATGTTTACCATAACCTGTATTCACCTTAGCTAGTGCCTAGGCAGAGCCCAAGCCCCTTAGACTGTCCTCTCCAACACCCAGTCAGAATAGTACTCTCCCCCCATACTCTCCATACCCAACCTACACAGAAGTCTGAGCCAGGATCCACTATAAGAGAGACACTTGGAGTGTTCTCCAGACTCTTTAGGCCTGTTTGAAATGGCAACAACGGGAGTAGAGTAAATCACATTGGGCAGTGACCACTGATGGCTCTCCCATTCAGGATAATAACACAGTCATAACTCTGTGGGTCTGACTGGTGTATTAAAACGTATTTGGACAGAAGGGGTCCTATGGACATACTGTAAGAGAGGATTATGAATAATAGAGATTTGCCGTAGGGGGTTGCTGTACTGTATGTTAGTGGTGGTAATGGTGTCTGGTCAGAAGGTAAAATGAGTCGTGGACACCCTTGCAGCGCAGTGCTGGCTGTTGGTGAGAACAGAGCTGGATGTCAGATCAGAGCTGAGGCGTTTTACTGCTCTCATAAGCTTCTAATTATTTCATAAATCTTTAGTTAGGCTCTGAGTTGTGTTGCTTGAGCTTTGTCCAAGAAGATTTAGAATGTTTATGTAATCTCTCTGTCATTTATTTATGAGAAGTTTGATTTCTTCCCCTGTTTGGTGGTACGTGTGGATATGGGGAGATGGTGAGTGAACCTCATGTTCTGTTTGTTGTTTTGTCTGTCTGGCCTGCTGTGTCAGTGTACAGTATGAGGGTATACATCTGGGTGAGGTGGTGCATACAGGCTTTGAAAAAGTGATGATCACAGAAGGGCATAAACATTTCCCAACCCTGCTCTACCTTGTTCTACCCTGCTCTAGCCTGTTTTACCCAGCTCTACCCTGCTCTACCCCATGTATTCTGCTCTACCCTGCTCTACCCTGCTCTACCCTGTTCAATCCTGTTTTACCCTTCCCTACCCTTCCCTACCCTGTTTTACCCAGCTCTACCCTGTTTTACCTTGTTTTAACCTGCTCTACCCTGTTCTACCCTGTCTACCCTGCTCTACCCCATCTATCCTGCTCTACCCTGTTCTACCCTGCTCTACCCTGTTCAATCCTGTTTTACCCTTCCCTACCCTGTTCTACCCAGCTCTACCCTGTTTTACTCTGCTCTACCCTGCTTTACACTGATATACCTTGCTCTACCCTGTTTTACCCTGCTCTACTCCTTCTACCCTGCTCTACCCCTCTACCCTGCTCTCCCCTGTCTACCCTGCTCTACCCTGTGCCTACCCTGCTCTACCCTGTTTAACCCTGTTCTACCCTGTTCTACCCTGCTTTACCCTGTCTACCCGGTTTACCCCGCCCTACCCTGTTCCACCCAGCTCTAGCCTTTTTTTCTCTGCTCTACCCTGCTTTGCACTGATCACCCTTGCTCTACCCTATTTTACCCAACTCTAAACTAAAAACAACAGCCTTGTTACGGTGCCTATATTACATTATCAATCTCTCTACTATTCAAACAAGAGTAGTTGTATAATAAAGAGGAGCAGTTTGAACCGTTTTAAAGAAACATTTGAATCTCTACCCTGTTCTACCCTGTTTTACCCTGTTTTACCCTGCTCTACCCTGCTCTATCCCGTTATACCCTGCTCTACCCCGTTCTACCCTGTCTACCCTGTTCTACCCCATTCTACCCTGTTTTACCCTGCTCTACCCTGTTCTACCCTGTTTTACCCTGTCTACCCTGTTCTACCCTGTCTACCCTGTTATACCCTGTCTACCCTGTTCTACCCTGTTCTACCCTGTTCTACCCTGTTTTACCCTGTCTACCCTGTTCTACCCTGTTTTACCCTGTCTACCCTGTCTACCCTGTTATACCCTGTCTACCCTGTTCTACCCTGTTTTACCCTGTCTATCCTGTTCTACCCTGTTTTACCCTGTCTACCCTGTTCTACCCTGTTTTACCCTGTCTACCCTGTTCTACCCTGTCTACCCTGTTCTACCCTGTTTTACCCAGCTCTACCCTGTTCTACCCTGCTCTACCCTGTCTACCCTGCTCTATCCTGTTCTCCCCTGTCTACCCTGCTCTACCCCATCTATCCTGCTCTACCCTGTTGTACCCTGATCACCCTTGCTCTACCCTGTTTTACCCAGCTCTACCCTGCTCCACCCTGTTCTACACTGTTCTACCCTGCTCTTCTTCTGTTCTGCTCCTGAGACATGAGCAACATCAGCTCTGATGTCTGCCTGGCTCCCCACAACAAAACCACAGTTTGGTAAATAGCGACGCCCCTGCCCAAGCCAAACACCCCCTCCCTCTCCGCATTCATAACCTCCCACAGCCTGGAAGCGAACCCCCCTGGCCCGGAGAAGAAACTGCTCACTATGCAAAAATACGATGATGATAGGATTGTGATTAGTAATAGTTTTATCACCCCTTTCTATTTGGAAAAGCATTTTGTTTGGACCAAAGCTGAGAAAAGCTCTTGACAGGAAGAATTGGTGCAGTGTAAACACAAAGCCTACTGAGGCGCAAGGGCAGACGCGGTCTAGCGCTGAGGAGCTGTGGTCGGGAGGCCAACAAAATCACAGGTTTGTGGCTTTAAATGGGCCGCTAATCATCCCCCACGTCTACAGTCCAAACAAACTGGTGGAAAAGCACAGAAAGACAGGCGATGTAAGCAAGATTGGGATTCCTCTGTAGTAGGGCAGAGTTCTCTGTTCTGAAACCATTCATTGAAGAGTACAGTACAGTGAGGATGAATGGACAAACAGCAGAGGTTGGACTAGTATTTGGGTACTACAGAATGCAATCACGTCCATTGCTGTTGTTGGTAAAGTCTCACAGCTGTTCTCCTCAAGGTAGTGTTCTGGGATTCTGGGGTAGGGTTACCTGGTATGGACCCTTCTGTGTGTACAATAGTACACCTACAGTAAAGTAAAGTTGGGCTGCCAAGTTTCTGCTGATTGCATTCAATGAGTCGTTCCCTTCCTGCTCTGGAAAGGAGGGTTCTGTTCCCTACAGCAGAGCAGCCAGGCCAGTCAGAGTCAATCACCCAGTCACAGATTCTGCACTGTGCAGCATCATACAGACATTAGGCCTCTCAATGTGGGAGCCATAAGGGAGGCTGGGTGGAGATAGTGTAAGGAAACATATAGTCAATTACTAACGGTAACGAGGGAGGTGTCCTTTAGGGATTGAGTTACACAACTCAGCGGTCAGTGGAAAATTGGTATTGTGTTACTGCACCACACAGGGTTGTACCGATGGAGTAGGGACACACAGGCTTTCAAGTGTTCCTACATATGAGTAGGTTTGATCATGCACATATGTAGTGTGGTTTCCTATTGGACCATACAGAATCGCTGAAGCTACAGTAGACCTGTAGCTATATAGCTATACAGCTATATAGAAGCAATGAACCCTAGCTGCTAGGATCATGTGAATCAGTGTGTACTACCACAGTATGTCCTATTCTTCACTGTTGCATTCTGGGTCCTGACAAGGGCTGATAGGCAACTCCATCTGGCTCCCATGGTGCCTCTGGCTCCTGTGTCACCTCTGGGTACACACATCCTCCCTCCTCTCACTCTCATTTCCCGGACCCGACTCTGACCCTGTCTAGACCCTGATGCTATCTCTCCTCAGATATGGGTCCTATTGTCTGCCTGGGCTGGCCTCGGGGTCTGATTGTCTGCCTGGGCCAGGCCCGGGGCCTGATCTCTCCAGCCCTTACACTGCTCCAACTAATAGTCCAGGGTCTCACCACAGAGGAAGTCATTTCCCATCAAAGCCGCTCGCCATTTCTAAAACACTTTATTTCAGTGTTGTTGTAAGGGAACATGACTGTTCTGGGGTATAGAATACACGGCTGTGTGTGTGATGTATGTAATGTACTCTGTACTGCTGATGTGGTGTGTTTTTACCAACCCTCTTCCTCGTCTCCATTTCAGCACATTCCCTGCTGGGGCCAAGTCCCTCTTTATGAACATTGGCTTTTATTAGGTGGTTGTTGTTTAAATACCGGGAACATTTTTTTTTTCAAAACAATTAAGCCTTGAAGTTGATTTAACAAACTGTAGTCCAGGCTTCTGTATTACATCAGAGAGAGGGAGGTTTCAGAGTGGAATCAGGAATCAGCCATCTGTACTATGTACAGGGTCCAGCACACATGGCCACATGGTCACGGGGAAACAAAATCTGTCACAGAGTTCCATTCCGATGTTGTTTGTGACCAGCTCCAGAGTCTGTGAGTCTATGAATGTGTGTGACTGTCTTTACTGTGAGTAAAGACAGTCACACAGTGCATGCATGTGTGAGTGTCATCAACATGCTTTTGTGAATGTGTGTGTGTGTCCCAGGCTGAGAGTGGTCACGGGTGTGTGGCGGTGGTTGTCGTGGCTCCACGCCGGCCGTCTGTAGAGCATTAATGACACAGCCGTGCCCCGTACACACAGGCATGTTGACCACAGCTGTTAAACAACCATGTTTGCTGGAGCTCACATTAAATGCTGGGGCCTTTTACAATGCCGGGACGGGAGGGGGCGGAGGGGAGAGGAGGGGAGGGGGGTGGATGGGGGAATCAGCGCTCCAACACTGCTGCATCCTCCCACAAATAAGTACCCTAATCACCACAACCATGCGAGTTAACAAAACACATAGACACAACACACAACTTCATACATAAAACACATGCATACCCAAACACACACACACACACACAACAATGTTTGTGGTAAAGGCAAAGCAGAGTTTTCTGACTGAACAATAGTAACACACATCAGAATGTTTAGGAGACAATAACTCACCGCCAAAGGTTGAGAGAGAACTGCCCCCCTCTCCCTCCTTCTCCTGCCTCTCTTGATCCCCCCCTCTCTCCCTCTCTATCTCCTCTCCTTCTCCCTTCTGTATCCTGGTTCATTTCAGGCCAGCCTGTTGCCCATGGAGAGGGGCCAGGAACAGCCATGAGTCAACAGACTACCATAGAGCCCCACTCTAAACCACCGTCTCCAGGGGGAACCTCATGTGTACAGCCCTCGCTCTCCTTCAACCAGAGAGACTAATTTTACTGTTACCGACACAGGGCTGCAGAGAGAGAACCCAAAACTTCTGTTATTCTGCATGACACCATGCATGTGAGTAGTAAACAGTGGAGGAGAGATGGAGATGGGGATGGAGGAGAGGAGGAGATGGAGGAGAGGAGGAGACGGAGATGGAGGAGAGGAGGAGATGGTGATGGAGGAGAGGAAGAGATGGGATGGAGGAGATGGGATGGAGGAGAGGAGGAAATGGAGGAGAGGAGGAGATGGAGGAGAGGAGGAGATGGGGATGGAGGAGAGGAGGAGATGGAGGAGAGAAGGAGATGGAGGAGAGGAGGAGATGTGATGGAGGAGATGGAGGAGATGGAGGAGAGGGAGGAGAGGAGGAGATGGGGATGGAGGAGAGGAGGAGATGGAGGAGAGGAGGAGATGGAGATGGAGGAGAGGAGGAGATGGGGATGGAGGAGAGGTGGAGATGGAGGAGATAGGGATGGAGGAGAGGAGGAGATGGGGATGGAGGAGAGGAGGAGATGGAGGACATGAGGAGATGGAGATGGAGGAGAGGAGGAGATGGGCATGGAGGAGATGGAGGAGATGGGGATGGAGGAGAGGAGGAGATGGAGGAGAGGAGGAAATGGAGATGGAGGAGAGGAGAGGAGGAGATGGAGGAGGAGATGGGGATGGAGGAGAGGAGAAGATGGAGAGGAGGGGATGGAGGAGAGGAGGAGATGGAGGAGAGAAGGAGATGGAGATGGAGGAGAGGAGGAGATGGTGATGGAGGAGAGGAGGAGATGGAGGAGGAGGGGATGGGGATGGAGGAGAGGAGGAGATGGAGATGGAGGAGAGGAGGAGATGTGATGGAGGAGAGGAGGGGATGGAGGAGATGGGGATGGAGGAGAGGAGGAGAGGGAGGAGAGGAGGGGATGGGGATGGAGGAGAGGAGGAGATGGAGGAGAGGAGGAGATGGAGGAGAGGAGGAGATGGGGATGGAGGAGAGGAGGAGATGGAGATGGAGGAGAGGAGGAGATAGGGATGGAGGAGAGGAGATGGGGATGGAGGAGAGGAGGAGATGGGGATGGAGGAGAGGAGGAGATGGAGATGGAGGAGAGGAGGAGATAGGGATGGAGGAGAGGAGATGGGGATGGAGGAGAGGAGGAGATGGGGATGGAGGAGAGGAGGATATGGAGATGGAGGAGATGGGGATGGAGGAGAGGAGGAGATGGGGATGGAAGAGAGGAGGAGATGGAGAGGAGGAGATGGAGATGGAGGAGATGGAGATGGAGGAGAGGAGAAGATGGGGATGGAGGAGAGGAGGAGATAGGAATGGAGGAGAGGAGGAGATGGGGATGGAGAAGAGGAGGAGATGGGGATGGAGGAGAGGAGGAGATGATGGGGATGGAGGAGAGGAGGAGATGAGGATGGAGGAAAGGAGGAGATGGGGATGGAGGAGATGGAGGAGAGGAGGATATGGAGATGGAGAAGAGGAGGAGATGGGGATGGAGGAGATGGAGGAGATGGGGATGGAGGAGAGGAGGAGATGGAGATGGAGGAGAGGAGGAGATGGAGTAGAGGAGGCCTGGCGTCTGGTGGGAATAGAGGGATGGGTCGTGCTGTTAGATGCCTTGGTTAGCGCTGTCCTGATCAGGTCAGGTTACAGGAGACTACAACCCTACAGATTATCTCTCAACCCCAACAGAGGAGGAGAGATCAAGGGGTCTGAAGATGTGGGGGTTTTATGACCCCTCACACCCCTGGTAAATATCAGGCCACAGACAATTCCTTTTGTCCTGTTACTATGGAGAACCAGAACAATGGTTTCCGTCAGCCACAATGGTGGGCATGACGATAGATGGAATATGAAAATGTATGTCCTTTTTGTTTTGTTATTAAAGGTTAATATATGACATTATTACAAAAACTTGTAACGTCAACAGTTTACCTAGTATATGTTTGATGTTTATACATTGTACGTTGTATGGAAAATGTCCAAATCAAAGAGAATGTTTTGGTAAAGATGAACTGTTAACTAGGTATGCCCAGAGAATTGCCCTAAAGGTGGTTACGCCCACTTCTGACCCGAGGGTATAAAACTTGAGAGTGAAGACTTTACACATGAGACTACGTGACCCAAGCTGCAGCCGAGGTCTAAAAAAGTCAACGAACCCAAAACAAGTTTGAATACAAAGACATTTTTTTCTACCCAAGCTACTGAGTAGCTGTGTCTAAGCGGGTGAATTCAAGTCAAACCACTTAGCCTCCACTCCTCATCGAATCGTGGTATCTACACTGTTTCATTCCTACGCTGTGAGCTCTGAGCTACAGAGCTGTCTGTCCTCAGAAGAGCCCTTCCAGAGCAAGGGCGAGGGAACAGACTCCTAAGCCAAAAAGGACACTGACATCGTGAGGACAACCAAAGAGTTGCGCCGGAGAAGTGCGCCATTGAGCAGCCCGAACGGTCCACGCGGAGAATCCACAGAGACCTTCCCCACGTCATTACATCATTATATTCTGACCCATAAGAGCGGCAGTTTGGGGCAAGGCTAGGGTTAGAATAAGCATAGCTGACAAATTCACCCAAATGTATATTTCTCTCGTGTACTTTCTCTTTTTCTCTCTCTTTTAAATCCCCATTTTGAGTAACACGCGCCATAGTGTGTTGGCCCGTTATACTAAGTTCTAATCAATAGCCTAGAATGTGTTTTTGTGTATGTATATCTTTTATCATCAATTTCAGCTTTCTAGTAAATAAATGTTCAACTAAGATTGGTGTGGTACGAACTCATTGGTGAGACCCGGGTCTGTGCAGATTCCCGGAATATACGACGTTCAGAACGAGACTGTAGAGGTAACTGGTTAATTAGCGGCTGTTATAAAATCGATAATCTGATATTCTTTGAGTTAATTTGGGAAATAAAAACTCAATAAAACTAATTTTCCCATGGTGCCTCAGATTAATGAGTTAATAATTGCTTGATTCAGTTAATCACGCCATTAGAAAACATTAATCATTCGATGAGCAACAGTCGTCACATTAACTAATACAACGTCACGACAGCGCTGTGGTGGCTAGCTGCTGGGACCAAGTGGATAAAGAGAGGTGTTGGTGTGTCATCGTCAGCAGGAGCATCAGGGTATGGGTCACACAGCGTCAGTAAGGAGCGCATCATCAGACTGGAGGACGGATGGTGACGCAGACACATGTTTATCATTGAGGGAATGGGGCGGATTCCTTTCATCTGAGACTGTCTGACTGTTCCCTCGCTCCCTGCCTGACCTCTATGACTTTATCACTCTCTCTCCCTCCCTCTCTCTCACTTTCTCTCCCCCTACCGTTCCACTCTCACCCATCTGCTTTCATCTCTGGGTAGACTGGGTGGGATGGGATGGCGTGATGGTTGTAGTAATGGTTGAATTGGGATTGTGTGGAGGTTGGCTATTTAACCCTTTGGATTTGTGATTAAGTTGATATATATCATTCCTGACTGACTTGATTTAAGCAGTATGTGTACGTGTGTATGAATGTGTGTGTTTGTACTGTACTATACATGTGTGTCAAAATAAGTGAGTAATTAAAGTGAACCACGGCTGTTTGCCTTCCCAAAGAAATGCACAGACATTTGGCATGGCTGAACGCCATCCCCCGAACCCCAACACCCCCACCCAGCCACCCCTCCCAAACACACACACTTATACACAAGCACGCACATATTTCTCACTCACAAGAGCTGTCAGTCCCTGTTAGGCTTGGCATTCTCATTAGCACACGGTTTGGATCGCCTTTCAGAGGAGCTGAACCCAGGACCTTTTCCCCTGAGCACTTCCAGAGAGAGATAGAGGCCAAAGGAGGGAGGGACATATAAAAGAGACAAACAGACAGACAGACAAACAGAGGAGGGAGCCAGAGGAGATGGAGAGAGAAAGGCATTAACTATTGAGCGATACTCCTCCTAGTATCATCAGCCTCTCATCAGTTCTTTACTGGCTAGGTTCAGAGTCTCTCTGTTCTCTCATCCAACACAGACAACTTGTCTGAGACAAAGCACAGTGCACGTTCACTCAAGCCCAGAAATCATGGGTGGCATATCCAGTAGCCTACCTCAGTATATTACTTAGTTTCAAAAAGGCAAATTAGTTTCCTTTAACAGATAATCTATTCTGTACCAAAGAAGGCAGTCGGAAAATGTGTCTTCATTAAAACTCTGCCTAGATTACTCCAGTGTATGTCAACTTTTGAATGATGTTACTTTAAGTTTCAATTACATTCCTTCCAATTGAGCCCCAAAGGAACCCGTGACTGATTAAAAATAATTTATTCGTGTTTCACTTTCGAGGAGAAAATGGAATCTTGAAACTAGCATCAGATTGCCTTTCAACCGTCAGTTCAGCAGGCCCTGGGTGGGCACTGCCCTCTAACACTGATCCTGGGTCAGTTGCCATAATGAAGGCGAATTAATGGCTGAAACTGATCCCAGATCAATAGTTTCGACCCACCCAAGAGAACATAGACAAGAAGCAAGCCTCACTCACAAGAACACACCACGAAAGAGATGAGAAAGGGATCCATACGTTAGTATCCCAAACCTTGTGCCCCTACTTTGGAACAGCCTTCCTTAGCAACCCCAAGCTCGCCACCACAGTGAGGGCTGATAGAATTCCTGAAATATCTAAGAGAATTAAACGAGACTTTGCACTTTTTACTTCTAAGTTTTTTCCCTTTCTTTTAAACTGCTGAGGTTTTAAATAATCAGGATGTCCCAGATGAGTGTGGTTGGAGTTGTAGCGGAGGAGGAGGAGGAGGAGGAGGAGGAGGAGAAATGTTAAAGCTTAAACGATACAGAACAAAGTTGAGCTCAGCAGCTCAGCTCCTTCATGTTTCCTGTGTAACCATGTAACACCGTACTGCCCCAACAACACACTGCATTGCACACACACACACAAGTCTCCCACTGACAGGACACACACTGAGGTCCAGTCCAGCACAGCCAAGAGAGCCTGAAAATGTTTTACTCTTACACTGCTGATCCAGGTCACACATGATCTCCACAGACTGGGGTCAACGGAACTCTGAGAGTCTGTGTTTCCTGTGAGGGTAAGGATCTGGTTGGGACTGGCCCGGAAAACACATTAGGGAAGGTAGACGCAAGTACACACACACACAGCAAAGAATAGATCACTCAGCTCTCACACCTGTCCCACAATGATAATGTCAGAGGTGTAAGAGTGTGTTAATAGTGTGAAATAAAGGAGATATTAGGGTACAGAGAGTGGAGGCAGTGTGTTAATAGTGTGTAATAAAGGTGCTACAAGGGTACATAGAGGGAGACAGTGTGTTAATAGTGTGTAATAAAGGCGAAAAAAGGGTGCAGAAAGTGGAGACTGTGTTAATAGTCTGTAATAAAGGTGCTATAAAAGTACAGAGAGGGAGGCAGTGTGTTAATAGTGTGTAATAAATGTGTTATAAGGTAACAGTGGGGGAGACAGTGTGAAAAAAAGGTGCTATCAGGGTACAGAGAGTGGAGACAGTGTGTTAATAGTGTGTAATAAAGGTGCTATAAGGTAACAGAGGGAGACAGTGTGTTAATAGTGTGTAATAAATGTGCTATAAGGTAACAGAGAGGGAGACAGTGTGTTAATAGTGTGTGAAAAGGTGCTATGTGGGTACAGAGTGGAGAAAGTGTGTTAATAGTGTGTAAAAATATGCGGTTCTATAAAGGTACAGAGAGTGGAGTCAGTGTGTAAATAGTGTATAATATAGGTGCTATCAGGGTACAGAGAGTGGAGACAGTGTGTTAATAGCGTGTAATATATGTGCAATTAAAGTAGAGAGAGTGGAGACAGTGTGTTAATAATGTGTAATAAAGGTGCAACAAAAGCACAGAGAGGGAGACATCATGTTAATAGCATGTAAATAAGGTGCTATGCGGGTAAAGAGACTGAAGAAAGTGTGTTGATGGTGTGTTATCAAAATGTTATAAAAGTACAGAGAGTGGAGACAGTGTGTAAATAGTGTGCAAAAAAAGGTGCAATAAAAGTACAGAGAGGGAGACAGCATGTTAATAGTGTGAAATAAAGGTGCTATAAGGGTACAGAGAGTGGAGACAGTGTGTTAATAATGTGTAATAAAGGTGCTATAAGGGTACAGAGAGTGGAGACAGTGTGTTAATAGTGTGTAATATAGGTGCAATAAAAGTACAGAGAGGGAGACAGTGTGTTAATAGTGTGAAATAAAGGTGCTATAAGGGTAAAGATAGTGGAGACAGTGTTTTAATAATGTGTAATAAAGGTGCTATAAGGGTAAAGATAGTGGAGACAGTGTTTTAATAATGTGTAATAAAGGTGCTATAAGGGTAAAGATAGTGGAGACAGTGTTTTAATAATGTGTAATAAATGTGCTATAAGGGTACAGAGAGTGGAGACAGTGTGTTAATAGTGTGTAATATAGGTGCAATAAAAGTACAGAGAGGGAGACAGTGTGTTAATAGTGTGAAATAAAGGTGCTATAAGGGTACAGAGAGTGGAGACAGTGTGTTAATAGTGTGTAATATAGGTGCTATAAAAGTACAGAGAGTGTGTTACTATTGTGTAACAAAGGTGCTAAAAAGGTACAGAGAGTGGAGACAGTGTGTTAAAAGTGTGTAATGAAGGTGCTATAAAGGTACAGAGAGTGGAGACAGTGTGTTAATAGCATGTAATATATGTGCTAAAAAGGTACAGAGAGTGGAAACAGTGTGTTAAAAGTGTGTAATAAAGGTGCTATAAGTGTAAAGACAGTGGAGACAGTGTGTTAATAATGTGTAATCAAGGTGCTATAAAGGTACAGAGAGTGGAGACAGTGTGTTAATAGCATGTAATATATGTGCTAAAAAGGTACAGAGAGTGGAAACAGTGTGTTAAAAGTGTGTAATAAAGGTGCTATAAGTGTAAAGACTGTGGAGACAGTGTGTTAATAGTGTGTAATGAAGGTTCTATAAAGGTACAGAGTGGAGACAGTGTGTTAACAGTGTGTAATGAAGGTTCTATAAAGGTACAGAGTGGAGAGTGTGTTAATAGTGTGTAATAAAGGTGCTACAAAGTACAGATAGGGAGACAGTGTGTTAATAGTGTGTAATATAGGTGCTATCAGGGTACAGAGAGTGGAGACAGTGGGTTAATAGTGTGCAATACATGCGTGCAATGAACGCAAGAGAAGTGACACAATTTCACCTGGTTAATATTGCCTGCTAACCTGGATTTCTTTTAGCTAAATATGCAGGTTTAAAAATATATACTTGTGTATTGATTTTAAGAAAGGCATTGATGTTTATGGTTAAGTACATATTGGAGCAACGACAGTCGCTGATTGATTGTTTTTTATAAGATAAGTTTAATGCTAGCTAGCAACTTACCTTGGCTTACTGCATTTGCGTAACAGGCAGGCTCCTCGTGAGGCAGGTGGTTAGAGCGTTGGACTAGTTAACTGTAAGGTTGCAAGATTGGATCCCCCGAGCTGACAAGGTACAAATCTGTCGTTCTGCCCCTGAACAAGGCAGTTAACCCACCGTTCCTAGGCAGTCATTGAAAATAAGAATGTGTTCTTAACTGACTTGCCTAGTTAAATAAATATTAAATAAAAGGTGTATTTAAAAATAAAATACAAATCGGCGCCCAAAAAGACCGATTTCCGATTGTTATGAAAACTTGAAATCGGCTCGAATTATAATCGGCCATTCCGATTAATCGGTCGACCTCTAGTTAATAGTGTTTAATAAAGGTGCTATAAAAGTAAAGAGAGTGGAGATAGTGTGTTAATAGTGTGTACTAACGGTGCTATAAAGGTACATAGAGTAGTGTAGTATGTGTAGTAAAGGTGCAATAAAAGTACAGAGAGTGGAGACAGTGTGTTAATAGTGTGTAATAAAGATGCTATAAGGGTACAGAGAGTGGAGACAGTGTGTTAATAGTGTGTAATAAAGATGCTATAAGGGTACAGAGAGTGGAGACAGTGTGTTAATAGTGTGTAGTAAAGATGCTATAAGGGTACAGAGAGTGGAGACAGTGTTTTAATAGTGTGTAATAAAGATGCTATAAGGGTACAGAGAGTGGAGACAGTGTGTTAATAGTGTGTAATAAAGATGCTATAAGGGTACAGAGAGTGGAGACAGTGTGTTAATAGTGTGTAATAAAGATGCTATAAGGGTACAGAGAGTGGAGACAGTGTGTTAATAGTGTGTAATAAAGATGCTATAAGGGTACAGAGAGTGGAGACAGTGTGTTAATAGTGTGTAGTAAAGATGCTATAAGGGTACAGAGAGTGGAGACAGTGTTTTAATAGTGTGTAATAAAGATGCTATAAGGGTACAGAGAGTGGAGACAGTGTGTTAATAGGGTGTAGTAAAGATGCTATAAGGGTACAGAGACTGGAGACAGTGTGTTATGAATGTGTAATAAAGGTGCTATAAGGGTACAGAGAGTGGAGACAGTGTGTTAATAATGTGTAATCAAGGTGCTATAAAGGTACAGAGAGTGGAGACAATGTGTTAATAGTGTGTAATAAAGATGCTATAAAGGTACAGAGAGTGGAGACAGTGTGTTAATAATGTGTAATCTAGGTGCTATAAAGGTACAGATAGTGGAGACAGTGTATTAATAATGTGTAATAAAGGTGCTATAAGGGTACAGAGAGTGGAGACAGTGTGTTAATAATGTGTAATAAAGGTGCTATAAGGGTACAGAGAGTGGAGACAGTGTGTTAATAATGTGTAATCAAGGTGCTATAAAGGTACAGAGAGTGGAGACAGTGTGTTAATAATGTGTAATAAAGGTGCTATAAGGGTACAGAGAGTGGAGACAGTGTGTTAATAATGTGTAATAAAGGTGCTATAAGGGTACAGAGAGTGGAGACAGTGTGTTAATAAGGAAGTTATGATGTAGTAGTTATGTGTTAGTTAAGTGTGTAATAGGGAAGCTGCAGATGAAGAGGGTCCAGGGGCCCTTGGGGTCAGCAGAGCAGGGAGCCCCCTCTGTCTGTCGTCACCCACATCCTAACTCTATCCTGCTAAATACCCAGGCTGTTAGCAGGCATTAAATAGCCATTCACACCATTGGCTCAAGTGCTTGAGTTGGCCACCATCACAGCTGAGCATAGGCTTTGGGGAGAGATGGGGAGGGGGGTTCTGCTCCACTCAACCTCTCTCTCTCTCTCTCTCTCTCTCTCTCTCTCTCTCTCTCTCTCTCTCTCTCTCTCACTCCCTCTTTCTTCCTCGGCTTTTGGCAAGTATGTGCATATAGAGTATCTACAGTATGTACATATAGAGTATCTACAGTATGTACATATAGAGTATCTACAGTATGTACATATAGAGTATCTACAGTATGTACATATAGAGTATCTACAGTATGTACATATAGAGTATCTACAGTATGTACATATAGAGTATCTACAGTATGTACATATAGAGTATCTACAGTATGTACATATAGAGTATCTACAGTATGTACATATAGAGTATCTACAGTATGTACATATAGAGTATCTACAGTATGTACATATAGAGTATCTACAGTATGTACATATAGAGTATCTACAGTATGTACATATAGAGTATCTACAGTATGTACATATAGAGTATCTACAGTATGTACATATAGAGTATCTACAGTATGTACATATAGAGTATCTACAGTATGTACATATAGAGTATCTACAGTATGTACATATAGAGTGTCTACAGTATGTACATATAGAGTATCTACAGTATGTACATATAGAGTGTCTACAGTATGTACATATAGAGTATCTACAGTATGTACATATAGAGTATCTACAGTATGTACATATAGAGTATCTACAGTATGTACATATAGAGTATCTACAGTATGTACATATAGAGTGTCTACAGTATGTACATATAGAGTATCTACAGTATGTACATATAGAGTATCTACAGTATGTACATATAGAGTATCTACAGTATGTACATATAGAGTATCTACAGTATGTACATATAGAGTATCTACAGTATGTACATATAGAGTATCTACAGTATGTACATATAGAGTATCTACAGTATGTACATATAGAGTATCTACAGTATGTACATATAGAGTATCTACAGTATGTACATATAGAGTGTCTACAGTATGTACATATAGAGTATCTACAGTATGTACATATAGAGTATCTACAGTATGTACATATAGAGTGTCTACAGTATGTACATATAGAGTATCTACAGTATGTACATATAGAGTATCTACAGTATGTACATATAGAGTATCTACAGTATGTACATATAGAGTATCTACAGTATGTACATATAGAGTATCTACAGTATGTACATATAGAGTGTCTACAGTATGTACATATAGAGTATCTACAGTATGTACATATAGAGTATCTACAGTATGTACATATAGAGTGTCTACAGTATGTACATATAGAGTATCTACAGTATGTACATATAGAGTATCTACAGTATGTACATATAGAGTATCTACAGTATGTACATATAGAGTATCTACAGTATGTACATATAGAGTGTCTACAGTATGTACATATATCAAAAAGAGGGGATTTGCTAATGCTCTCCATAAAATAACAGTTCTTCAGCTATATGAACGATTCTGTTATTCTCGGTTTAGGCCCCATATTTTTCATATGAAGAGATCTGTAAAGTTGCTTTGTGACATATGAGCTTGTGGCCACATCCGCTGGCATCCAGCAACGAGGACAGATCTCCACGGGCCCTCCCATTGGCTGGTTGACCATCTCAATATAACCTGAGCCAATCAGGGACACCGGCCACATAGTGTAAAGCCTGCTTACAGCTCTGAGCCATGGGCACACAGCCAGGGCTACGGTGAGGGGTGGATATTGGTTAGGTAGCTTGGGGTGAGCTGAGTTGGCCATTCGCCTTGGGTGGCAAATAGAGAGAGAAGCTGTTACTCACCCTCTTCCTCCCCCTGCCCCTGCCCCTCCGCTCCCCCACCTCTCTTCCCTTCCCACTCCTCCTCTCACCCGAGACAGGTGGTCTGGCACAGGGCTGACAGGGGCATCAGAAACCAATTACCCCGGCTGCTTACACACTGACTTTTCTGAGCCAAGCTAAACTCACATATCTGAACGGGCCTGCGTGTTCAGACGCTTTCTTACTTACTCTGCCTCACTACTTCTCTGTCCCTGTCGCTGTCCCTGTCTCAAATCAAATCAAATGTTATTGTCTCTGTCCCTCTCTCTGTCTCTGTCCCTGTCCATGTATCTGTCTCTGTACCCGTCCCTGTCCTTCTCTCTGTCTCTGTCTCTGTCCCTGTCTCTGTCCCTTTCTCTCTCCCTGTCTCTGACTCTGTCTCTGTCCCTTTCTCTCTCCCTATCTCTGACTCTGTCTCTGTCCCTTTCTCTCTCCCTATCTCTGACTCTGTCTCTGTCCCTTTCTCTCTCCCTGTCTCTGACTCTGTCTCTGTCTCTGTCCCTGTCTCTGTCTCTGTCTCTGTCCCTGTCGCTGTCCCTGTCTCAAATCAAATCAAATTTTATTGTCTCTGTCCCTCTCTCTGTCTCTGTCCCTGTCCATGTATCTGTCTCTGTACCCGTCCCTGTCCTTCTCTCTGTCTCTGTCTCTGTCTCTGTCCCTGTCTCTGTCCCTTTCTCTCTCCCTATCTCTGTCTCTGTCCCTGTCTCTGTCCCTGTCTCTGTCTCTGTCCCTGTCTCTGTCTCTGTCTCTGTCCCTGTCGCTGTCCCTGTCTCAAATCAAATCAAATTTTATTGTCTCTGTCCCTCTCTCTGTCTCTGTCCCTGTCCATGTATCTGTCTCTGTACCCGTCCCTGTCCTTCTCTCTGTCTCTGTCTCTGTCTCTGTCCCTGTCTCTGTCCCTTTCTCTCTCCCTATCTCTGTCTCTGTCCCTGTCTCTGTCCCTGTCTCTGTCTCTGTCCCTGTCTCTGTCTCTGTCTCTGTCCCTTTCTCTGACCCTGTCTCTCTCCCTGTCTCTCTCCCTGTCTCTGTCCCTGTCTCTGTCTCTGTCTCTGTCCCTGTCTCTCTCCCTGTCTCTGTCTCTGTCCCTTTCTCTGTCCCTGTCTCTCTCCCTGTCTCTGTCCCTGTCTCTGTCTCTGTATCTGTCTCTGTCTCTTTCTCTGTCCCTGTCTCTCTCCCTGTCTCTGTCCTTGTTTCTGTCTCTGTCTCTGTCCCTGTCTCTGTCTCTGTCCCTGTCTCTGTCCCTGTCTCTGTCCCTGTCTCTGTCTCTGTCCCTTTCTCTGTCCCTGTCTCTCTCCCTGTCTCTGTCCCTGTCTCTGTATCTGTCCCTTTCTCTGTCCCTGTCTCTCTCCCTGTCTCTGTCCCTGTCTCTGTCTGTCTCTGTCCCTTTCTCTGTCCCTGTCTCTCTCCCTGTCTCTGTCCCTGTATCTGTCTCTGTCCCTTTCTCTGTCTCTGTCCCTGTCTATCTCCCTGTCTCTGTCCCTGTCTCTGTCTCTGTCCCTTTCTCTGTCCCTGTCTCTGTCTCTGTCCCCATCTCTGTCTCTTTCTCTGTCCCTGTCTCTCTCCCTGTCTTTGTCCCTGTCTCTGTCTCTGTCCCTTTCTCTGTCCCTGTCTCTCTCCCTGTCTCTGTCCCTGTCTCTGTCTCTGTCCCTGCCTCTGTCCCTGTATATGTCTCTGTATCTGTCTCTGTCTCTTTCTCTGTCCCTGTCTCTGTCCCTGCCTCTGTCTCTGTCCCTGTCTCTGTCCCTGTATCTGTCTCTGTCCCTGTCTCTGTCACTGTCTCTGTCTCTGTCTCTGTCCCTGTCTCTCTCCCTATCTCTGTCCCTGTCTCTGTCCCTGTCTCTGTCCCTGTCTCTCTCCCTATCTCTGTCCCTGTCTCTGTCCCTGTCTCTCTCTCCCTGTCCCTGTCTCTCTCCCTGTCTCTGTCTCTGTCCCTTTCTCTGTCCCTGTCTCTGTCTCTGTCCCTGTATCTGTCTCTGTCTATGTCCCTGTCTCTCTCCCTGTCTCTGTCTCTGTCCCTTTCTCTGTCCCTGTATCTGTCTCTGTCCCTGTCTCTGTCTTTGTCCCTGTCTTTCTCCCTATCTCTGTCCCTGTCTCTGTCCCTGTCTCTGTGCCTGTCTCTGTCCCTGTCTCTGTCCCTGTCTCTGTCCCTATCTCTGTCCCTGTCTCTCTCCCTGTCTCTGTCCATGTCTCTCTCCCTATCTCTGTCCCTGTCTCTCTCCCTGTCTCTGTCCCTGTCTCTGTCCCTGTCTCTCTCCCTGTCTCTCTCCCTGTCTCTGTCCCTGTCTCTGTCTCTCTCCCTATCTCTGTCCCTGTCTCTCTCCCTGTCTCTGTCTCTGTCTCTGTCCCTGTCTCTCTCCCTGTCTCTGTCCCTGTCTCTCTCCCTGTCTCTGTCCCTGTCTCTCTCCCTGTCTCTGTCTCTGTCCCTGTCTCTCTCCCTGTCTCTGTCCCTGTCTCTAGCCCTGTCTATGTCTCCTTACTGTAGCTTTGCTGCAGGAATGCTGATGGCGTAAAGCCTGCTCACTAAACTCAGTTCAATCTCCTCTCGAAAAGTTTCTGTCTGTTCACAGCATAGTCATATAGACTTAGTTACTATGGTACAAGGATGACTGGATGAGTAACACGATACTAGGGTATCTGCTGTTTGCATGCACTATGTGTGTGCCTACGTGCGTAAGTATGTGTACTGGAGTGGGAATGCATGGATAAGGCAATTGCCTCACCTGATGCCCATTAATCCATTAGTCCATCAAAGTCCTACACGGGCCCACATCTGTGATTCACACAGCACAGAACACATATTCACCTTGGAGAGAGCCGTGCGAGCCGACACGTTTTCCTTGCTAACCTGTTTGCACAACTCTGGTGGAACCACAGGCCAATTACCCATCACATGATGCACGCCAGAGGCAGCTTCAGAGAGGCAGGCCTGACAGACAGAGGTGAGAGAGCCATGGACCCATCTTAACAGTATCTTAGCAAGGATATCATACAAACCCTCTCTCATGTATATAGTCTTAATTCATTCATACATTCATACACAAATACTACAGATTTGTGTGTATTGGGTATGTGTTCTGTAATTTGTTAGATATTACTTGTTAGATATTGCAGCACTGTCGGAGTTAGAAGCACAAGCATTTCGCTACACCTGCAATAATATCTGTTAATCACGTGTACGTGACCAATACAATTTGATTTGATGTTCTCTACTGATCTTTCCTGCTCTCTCCTTCTTTCCTCCTCTCACTCTCCTTCATGTTATCTCCCTGCTCCGGCCTGCACTCTCCTTCATGTTATGTCCCTGCTCCGGCCTGCACTCTCCTTCATGTTATCTCCCGGCTCCGGCCTGCACTCTCCTTCATGTTATCTCCCTGCCCCGGCCTGCACTCTCCTTCATGTTATCTCCCTGCTCCGGCCTGCACTCTCCTTCATGTTATCTCCCTGCTCCGGCCTGCACTATCCTTCATGTTATCTCCCTGCTCCGGCCTGCACTCTGCTTCATGTTATCTCCCTGCTCCGGCCTGCACTCTCCTTCATGTTATCTCCCTGCTCCGGCCTGCACTCTCCTTCATGTTATCTCCCTGCTCCGGCCTGCACTCTCCTTCATGTTATCTCCCTGCTCCGGCCTGCACTCTCCTTCATGTTATCTCCCTGCTCCGGCCTGCACTCTCCTTCATGTTATCTCCCTGCTCCGGCCTGCACTCTCCTTCATGTTATCTCCCTGCTCCGGCCTGCACTCTCCTTCATGTTATCTCCCTGCTCCGGCCTGCACTCTCCTTCATGTTATCTCCCTGCTCCGGCCTGCACTCTCCTTCATGTTATCTCCCTGCTCCGGCCTGCACTATCCTTCATGTTATCTCCCTGCTCCGGCCTGCACTCTCCTTCATGTTATCTCCCTGCTCCGGCCTGCACTCTCCTTCATGTTATCTCCCTGCTCCGGCCTGCACTCTCCTTCATGTTATCTCCCTGCTCCGGCCTGCACTCTCCTTCATGTTATCTCCCTGCTCCGGCCTGCACTCTCCTTCATGTTATCTCCCGGCTCCGGCCTGCACTCTCCTTCATGTTATCTCCCTGCTCCGGCCTGCACTCTCCTTCATGTTATCTCCCGGCTCCGGCCTGCACTCTCCTTCATGTTATCTCCCTGCTCCGGCCTGCACTCTCCTTCATGTTATCTCCCTGCTCCGGCCTGCACTCTCCTTCATGTTATCTCCCTGCTCCGGCCTGCACTCTCCTTCATGTTATCTCCCTGCTCCGGCCTGCACTCTCCTTCATGTTATCTCCCTGCTCCGGCCTGCACTCTCCTTCATGTTATCTCCCTGCTCCGGCCTGCACTCTCCAGCTCTCTCCTTCTCTACCTTCCTATGTCCTGCTCATCCCCAGCTCTCACCATCTCTCTCCCCTTCAGCTCTCACCCCTGCTCTCTCCCTATCCCTCCCCCAACTATCTCCTCCTCTCTCTGTTTGGGGATGTAATTAAAACTGCCCATCAGTCTCTACCTCAACAATCAGTCTTCTCAGGGAATACGGTTGCAGGAATCTTTAAGTAAATTTGATTTCTAAACTAATTTGCCTTCTATAAACGCTGCCATATGTTTGATATTATATTTAAACTGTTCCAGTGAGCGCAAAAGAGATGTAGAGAACATTTGCCTTGGGAGAGGTAGAGAAACACGGGGCACAACTCCACTGGTGAATGACAGGTGAAATTGAGCAAGATCTGTGAGGGGGGGAAAACAAACTCCTGAACCATGAGAGGAGAAAGAGGAGAGAAGGGAGAGAAATCTCACAGCAGAGCAGAGCAGCATCTCCTCTTTTGTTTTGGCAAAACCTGCCCAGTGGAGAAAGTGAAAGGTTTCCTGTGTTTTTTTGGCCTTTCTCTCCCTCTCTTTTCCACATCCAAATGTATTTTCCTCTCTTTTTCCTCTTGCTCTGACTGAATGGTGTTGGTCTCCTGAATATCCCTCTTTTTCTCCTCCTCTTCTTTCCTTCCCCTCCACTATTATGTTCTTATCTCTCTTAGGGATGCAGTATATACAGGTGAACTTATCGGAATTGGCCGATATTAGCTTAAAATGCCAACATCGGTATCGGCCTGATGTCTAGTTTAACGCCGATGTGCAACACCGATGTCAAAGCTGACATGCATACCTATATAACGTAGGTACATGATGTACATACCTATATAACATGCATACCTATATAACAGGCATACCTATATAACATGCATACCTATATAACATGCATACCTATATAACATGCATACCTATATAACATGCATACCTATATAACATGCATACCTATATAACATGCATACCTATATAACATGGGTGATGTTGGCTTTCGCCGACTGGTCGAGCACCGGTACACACTACCAGGTGCACTATTTTTCAGATGTTACCCTACCGGAGTTATACATTTAGACATTTGGACCAAGGATATCTGCCCCATGACCATGCTGAGTCTGACAGCACAGTGGGTCGTTGAGGATTTCGTACGGAGGAAAGTCGTATTGCGTTGCTCATGAATGTGCTGGTTCTCATACAGCTTCTGCCATTTCAGTGGCATTTGAGAACATGTTTGAAACTTGGAAACATGAACACGCTAGCCAGCTCCATTCGAACAACTGACTGGAGAAATAAGCTCATCAACTGTGTCTGCAGCAGACGTGATACCCTCTGTCATGGCATTGAAACACCTGCTCAACAAAACTGTCGACAGGCTGTGAATAAGCTATTCGGTTGCATTCTCTCTTTACTGTCGCCATCATGCTCGATGCTATGTACAAGGACCGCTACTTCGATGTAGACAAGAAACAGGGTTTACGCGAAATGCTACATACACAGCTGAACAAGATGGAAACGGACACAGTGACAGTGCGCACGGAGGAAGAGAGGCCACGGACAGACAGAGCTGAAACTTCACTGCTTAACATGTATGATGAAATCCTGGTTAAGAATGAAACGACTGAACAAATGAACAACGAAACAGCACAGCAAGTAAATGAAAGAAATAGGTTTTGATTATGTTTTACTGGGAATGGGGACATACGTAAATGCCCCAAAAATAACTTTTTGGTGTGTGTGTGTGTGTGTGTGTGTGTGTGTGTGTGTGTGTGTGTGTGTGTGTGTGTGTGTGTGTGTGTGTGTGTGTGAACTTTATTTAACTAGGCAAGTCAGTTAAGAACAAATTCTTATTTACAATGACGGCCTACCCTGGCCAAACCCGGATGCCGCCCTATGGGATTCCCAATCACGGCCGAATGTGATACAGCCTGGATTCGAACCAGGGACTGAAGTGATGCCTCTTGCACTGAAATGCAGTGCCTTAGACCGCTGCGTCCGTGTGTGTGTTAACTATGTAACTGTACTAGAATGCTTAAAAGGTAGCTAAAATGTTAAATATCGGTTATCGGTAGCAGGTTTTTGTTTGGGCAAGGAAAATATCGGATTTTGGTATCGGCCAAAAATGTCATATCGGTGCATCATTAATCTCTCTTTCTGTATATCCTTCTCTCTGTTATTTTCCCTCTCCTTTTCTCATTTTCTCTCTCTGTACTCTCCCTCCTCTCGTCCTGGTTCCCAGGTCTCAGGGTAAGGCCTGTCGAGGTCACACGTCAAAAGAAGGGGAGCGGAATTCCATAATTCCAATTCCCGGCACAACAACTGGCCTGAACAATAGAGCACAACCACTAGCCTGCTCTCCACCATTCAGCCAGTCACAGGGAATCAGCCATATAGTCAGAGTCATATAGCAGCACAGAAGGGAGGAGTAAGTATGGGAGATTGGGGGATGTGGGTAATTTAAGGGGCAACCTACTCCCTCAGTCAATTCAATTTCTGCTCTAAGCAAGTCCTGGGAATGAAACCTTCGTAAGCAGCAAATTCCTGAACTCTCCTGGCCAACAGTGGAGGGAACATGGAGGTCGAATGTGTTTATCGCCCAGAGATTAGCAGTTGGGATTTTAACAAAGTGAAACACTTTCATAGTCGTAGATTTTTCTGTGATATTAAGTCTTCCCATTGAAGGCCTGAGTTGCTGTTGTTTTGGGATCGGGTTTCTAAACGCTGCCTCCATGCTGAACTGTGTTCTTCTAAAAAACCTGGCCTGATATTTCAAATGCAGCCAAACACACAGGAACGCACACAGACATGTACTGAACATGTACTGAATATGAATGCGTGCCTGCAATGGTGTGTGTACACATTCCCACAGGGTACACCTTATAATATAAGTGTGTTCTAGTTACACCCTTGCCAATCCATTACAGAAACAGGATGGGGAGTGCAACATGACCTTCCTCAAATCACTGTGAGGGATCTCCTTCCTACTGATAACAATGATGTTGACAATGGTGAGCAGTGCAGCTATCCCATCCAGCCCTGACCTCACCACTCCATTACTGGGTCAACCCAGAGCCAAGATAGACCCAGGGATCAGTGTGTTCTCATAAAACACTCAATGAAGAGATCTGAACATAGTGCTGCTTTTAAACAGGGATACATGGGCTTTGGGCTAACTGCTGTGCTGTCACTTCTCCCCACAGACCTCAGTGAGTTAGTACCAGTGCTTGTGTGTTTGAGGCCTTGTTAATGTCAGTGTAGCCTGTCTCCTGCCCTCCCCGCCTCCCATCCTGCTAGCCTGGGGAGAGACAGGGGGATAGGGGGGACGGGCGTTGATCCATGTGGTTGCGCGGGGGTACAGCGGGAATCAGAGGATTTATGTGCACCCCAGTAAATGTTTACAAGAGAAGCTCAGTTTCAAGAGCTCCAACTGGCGGTTTGCACATCAGTCTGGGGGTTGGGGAGGACGGACGACCCGAGTCATGAACACTCTGACTCTGTCAGTGTCAGTGGAGGAATAGTCTAGGCTGAGACCTCAATCAGTACTGATTGAACAAAAAAAAGGGCCAGTCTAAGAGCATCCCTGCTAAATACCCCTCAAACAGTTATGGACCCCTATCTTCCGGATAGGAAAAGACTCAGAGCTGAGGCAGTTTGAGTTCGTCTTTAATAATACACGACTTGTACAGAGGTGCAGAGTCAGGCCTGAAACACTTTCAGAGTGTTGAGGGGGAAGGAGTTGATAGGGGGTGTGAGGTGGGGGTGAGCGGAGCTGAAGTGCCTCTGGGTGTGTATACCTGGGGACAGGGCAAAGAGGGAAGAGACGCATGGAACATATTAAAGCAGGGTTCAGTGAGAGGCCTCCACTTACGCTCCTGTAAGCCCCGACAAGCCTCCCTATGACACACACACACGTGCACACACACACACACACACACACATGCACACACACACATACACACACTTCATTTCTCAAGGCTAATGATCTGTGACCATGATCTGTGACAATGAGTCTCAGATAGACATACAAATGTAAGCATTTGTGCACAGACAACAACACACCAACACCCAGATATAGAGAGCAATGTGAGGTGGTTATAACGTACAGTGCCTTCAGAAAGTATTCATACCCCTTGATTTATTTCACATTTTGTTGTGTTACAGCCTGAATTCAAAATTGATTAAATCATATTTATATTGTTTTTCTCATCTATCTACACACAATACCCTATAACGACACATTTTTGCTAATGTATTGAAAATGAAATACAGAAATATCAGTCAAAAGTACCAGTCAAAAGTTTGGACACACCTACACATTCAAGGGTTTTTCTTTATTTTTACTATTTTCTACATTGTAGAATTATAGTGAAGACATCAAAACTATGAAATAACACATTTGAAATCATGTAGTGACCAAAAAAGTGTTAAACAAATTAAAATAGGTTTTAGATTTTAGATTCTTCAAAGTAGCCACCCTTTTGCCTTGATGACAGCTTTGCACACTTTTGGCATTCTCTCAACCAGTTTCATGATGTAGTCACACGGAATGCTTTTCCAACAGTTTTGAAGGAGTTTCCACATATGCTGAGCACTTCTAAAATGGACGAAACTGATTTTTTTCTCTCACCCATCTATACCCAACAACCCATAATGACAAAGAGAAAACATGTTTGAATTTTGTTTGCAAATGTATTGAAAATGAAATACAGAAATGATCTCATTTATATATATACATAAGTATTCACACCTTGTAGAAGCACATTTGGCAGTGATTACAACTGTGAGTCTTTCTGGGTAAGTTTCTAAGAGCTTTGCACACCTGGATTGTACATTATTTGTATAGTATTCTTTAGAAACTTCTTCAAGTTCTGTCAAGTTGGTTGTTGATCATCGCTAGACAGCCATTTGGAAGTCTTGCCATACATTTTCAAGCTGATTTAATTCAAAAGTGTAACTAGGCCACTCAGGAACATTCAATGTCATCTTGGTAAGCAACTGCAGTGTATATTTGGCCTTGTGTTACTGTCCTGCTGAAAGGTGAATTTGTCTCCCAGTGTCTGTTGGAAAGCCAACTGAACCAGGCTTTCCTCTAGGATTTTGCCTGTGCTTATCTCTATTCCGCTTCTTTTTATGCAAGAAAACTCCCTAGTTCTTGCCGACGACAAGCATACCCATAACATGATGCAGCCACCACTATGCTGAAAATATGAAGAGTGATACTCAGTGATGTGTTGTGTTGGATTTGCCCAAAACATAACACTTTGTATTCAGGACAAAAAGTTAATTGTTTTGCCACATTTTTTGCGGTATTACTTTAGTGCCTTGTTGTAAACAGGATGCATGTTTTTATAATATTTTTATTCTACAGCCATTAAATGCTGTAACTGTTTTAAAGTCACCATTGGCCTCATGGTGACATCTCTGAGCTGTTTCCTTCCTCTCCAGCAACTGAGCAACTGACTGTATTGAGTGGGTGTATTGATACACCATCCAAAGTGCAATTAATAACTTCACCATACTCAAAGGGATATTCAATGTCTGCATTTTTTTATTTTGACCCATCTACCAATAGGTGCCCTTCTTTGTGAGGTATTGGAAAACCTCCCTGGTCTTTGTGGTTGAATCTGTGTCTGAAATTCAATACTCGACTGAGGGACCTTACAGATAATTGTATGTGTAGGGTACAGAGATGAGGTAGTCATTCAAAAATCATGTTAAACACTATTATTACACACAGAGTGAGTCCATGCATCTTAGTATGTGACCTTACTCTAACTTATTTAGGCGTGCCATAACAAAAGGGTTGAATACTTATTGACTCATAACATTTCAACTTTTCATTTTGAATTAATTTGCTAAAATGTCTATAAAAATAATTTCACTTTGATATTATGGGTTATTGTGTGTAGGCCAGTGACACAACATCTCATTTGAATCCGTTTTAAATTCAGGCTCTAACAACAAAATGTGGAAAAAGTCAAGGGGTGTGAATACTTTGTGAAGGCACTGTATGTGATTTGGATCTGAGATGTTTACTTATCACGCTTTGACAGACAACATGGTTCCAGGCAGGAAAACTTTGGATGCTCAGGAAATCACTGAGTCACATTCCTGTCTGCAATCAATCAGCCGCTACCTCATATAACCAGCGGTGTAGGTAGAAATTGCTGTGTGGCTGGGCATACATTTGCCAGCAGAAATACAGCAAAAATACCCAGACATATTTCAGTAAAAATGAGTGCAATAACATTGCATCATTTAACACATAACACAGAATAAATTTGACCAAAAAAATACAAACATTTCCCTTGACAAACAAGCCCTAGACTATTACCAAGTAGGCAGCGCAAATGCGCAACTACACAACCGCTGACAACACTGCTGACAAAACAGGCCAACTGTCTGAGTCCACGTCTGACAGTAAACAAACATAATGAAATGCAAAACATGTCTATCAACAACACATTGAGAGAGAGAGAGAGAGACAGAGATAGATAGAGAGAGAGAGAGAGAGAGAGAGAGAGAGAGAGAGAGAGAGAGAGAGATTATACAGCAGCAGACAAGTGCAGTGATAAAATGGGAAAAATGATACTGTCACAAAATACAGATAATGGATGAAGTGTTCAGTCCAAACTCATGAAATAATCAACATATTATCAGATCAGATCTGCCACTCCCACTCAAAGGAGCGCTCTACAGTACAGGCACCACAGGTGGATTCCAGGACCATGGTCAGCGCATCCGCCAGACACCAGCTCGGTACTGGATTGGAATATGCGCAAACAGCTTATTGTGCAAAAAAGCAAGCAGGAATAGAAAGCCGCGAAAGTGTTTTCATTAAGCCCAAAAGTGCACACTTTTTGCCACAGAAAAACAGACACACATGTTACAATACAAACACTTTAGGGCTATCTTGAACTGTACTGCATATGAAGTGAATAGCTCACTTTGAATAATAAAATGCTACTCTACAGACATTCAGGCATGAAAAATGAAATCATGAAACATAATCCCACGGCGGGTGGAATACACTAGCTCACTTGAATCAGCAAACATAAACCTGGCCTACCCAAGTAGGCGTGAAAACATGAACACATCATACATAGCCTCATATCATGCAGGGAATGAATACAGTAGCTCATTTTTTAAATAAAACACAAATAGGCCTGGCCTACCAAGGCAGGCATGAAAACATTATGCTAAATCATAAATAAACAGTACTCAGACTTAACCTTTATTGTGTGTTTCACGTTTTACAGCACAAGGTATAACTTGGTGTTGAAAATGATTTAATCATAGTCCAGAGTCACTGACTTCCCTTTCAAAGGACAACAGGGCTAGATTGTTGATATGTGCAGTCAGCATTCAAGATCTGCTGGATGTTTTGATACGGCCTGTAGGGGAGAATAGTCTCTTAACAGTACATGCAGTCATAGGAGGGTGATGATGGCACTTAGTAGTCTATTGATGTTAGGGAAAATGTCAGGGCTGCAGCTGTCCAAAACATCAATAAGGGATGGGAATTCCTGACCTCCCCTGACTTTTCGAAGCAGTTGCTGAATAAACATGGTTAATTCTGCATCCTCAAAAGAGGATTCCCAGAGCTCTGCTTTGATCTTGCGCAATAGTAGGGAGGCTGTCGTCCCAAGCAGCTCGTGTTGAATGTCTGGACTCATTAATCTATCGTCACTCCAATACCTAGACTTTGTTGTCCTTAAGCCATTTTACCACAATTTTGGAATCCAGCTTGGGGTCATTGTCCATTTGGAAGACCCATTTGCGACCAAGCCTTAACTTCCTGACTGATGTCTTGAAATGTTTCTTCAATATATCCACATAATTTTCCTTACTCGTGATGCCATCTATTTTGTGAAGTGCACTAGTCCCTCCTGCAGCAAAGTAACCCCACAACATGATGCTGCCACCCCCATGCTTCATGGTTGGGATGTGTTCTTCGGCTTGCAGGCCTCCCCCTTTTTCCTCCAAACATAACAATCGTCAATATGGCCAAACAGTTCTATTTTTGTTTCATCAGACCAGAGGACATTTCTCCAAAAAGTACCATCTTTGTCCCCATGTGCAGTTGCGAACCATAGTCTGGCTTTTTTTATGGTGGTTTTGGAGCAGTGGCTTCTTCCTTGCTGAGCGGCCTTTCAGGTTATCTCAATATAGGACTAATTTTACTGTGGATATAGATACTTTTGTACCTGTTTCCTCCAGCATCTTCACAAGGTCCTTTGCTGTTGTTCTGGGATTGAGTTGCACTTTTCGCACCAATGTACATTCATCTCTAGGAGACAGAATGCGTCTCCTTCCTGAGTGGTATGACGGCTACGTGGTCCCATGGTGCTTATACTTGCGTACTATTGTTTGTACAGATGAACGTGGTACCTTCAGGCATTTTGGAAATTGCTCCCAAGTATGAACCAGACTTGTGGAGGTCTACAGTTTGTTTTCTGAGGTCTTGGCTGATTTCTTTTGATTTCCCCATGATGTCAAGCAAATAGGCACTGAGATTGGAGGTAGGCCTTGAAATACATCCACAGGTACACCTCCAATTGACTCAAATGATGTCACTTTGCCTATCAGACGCTTCTAAAGCCATGACATCATTTTCTGGAATTTTACAAGCTGTGTCACTTGTGTCGTGCACAAAGTAGATGTCCTAACCAACTTGCCAAAACTATAGTTTGTTAACAAGAAATGTGTGGAGTGGTTGAAACACAAGTTTTAATGACTCCAACCTAAGTATATGTAAACTTCCGACTTCAACTGTATGTCCTGTTTAGCGCATAACATAACAATATCCAGAACCCCTTTGACATGATCACAATTGTTCTCTACAAATGAATAGATTGATTTAAAACATGACCCAGGCTTTGATAGCAATGGCTTGAACTGTAGCCTTCAAATGTATCCAGTACAAAAGAGTGAGGTTTGCTAGCCTGGTGCTTGAAGCATGTATTGGCCTTCCATAGTGGCATTGGGGAAATGTCTACACATTTTACAGAAAACAGCATCCCTAGTCGAACTGTATTCCAGCCAATAAAATTGAAAATGAGGTGGGCCGGGGGATGGTGAGCTAGCTGTGCTGTGGAAGTCGATGCAGTAGCCATACAAACCTCCTCATGGGATCACAAGCTAGCCTACTAAATGGCCGACGACGACTGAAGGATTGGACTCGACCGATGGAGGTAGTGGAGCAGGTGTTGTGTCTTCATCCTCCATCAGTGGCTATTTGAAAAAGCGCATGAGTGAACTTTGTTTTGCCATAACTTGTGACTAGCTAGCGTTAGTTTGCATTAGCAAAGAACTGCAGAGGGTTAAAACAATTTTTGCACAGTTAGCTAGTAGGTACGTGTGTGTGTGTGTGTGTGTGTGTGGGGGAGGGGGGGGGTACAACCAATTAGATCCCAGGACCCTACTAGTGCATTTTTTACACATTTCTGATTAGTTCGGAGACAACACAGACAACAAATTAAATGAATTTATTTAATTTATATATTTTAAGCCAGCCTGATTGGGTGGGCCTCTACAGACCAACCAACCCACCCTGACCAGAGGTACAGTGAGAACACCAACAGGAAATGTGAATTATTATGTTGGTTTATAATGAATGTAAATTTCAGTAGAAAGTAGAAATGACAAACTTCCGAAGTCTATGTAAACCTCAAATACACTACAAGTTTTAAATGTCCCGCATTGCAGGAAAGTTATCCTGCAACAGGGTGATCAAATTAAGATCCTACATCTGTATGTGAGTGTGTTTCAACTGCATTGGTCACTGTGGTGTGTGTGAGAGAGAGAACGAGAGAGGAGAGAGAGAGAGAGGGAGAGAGAGTGAGAGAGAGCGAGAGAGAGAGAGAGAGAGAGAGAAGAGAGAGAGGGGGAGAGAGAGGAGACAGAGAGAGGAGAGGTTAATGTGATGACACCCTTTAATACATCACAGACCTGGGCTGGCTGGAGGAGACGAGACCCACGAAAGAGAGAGAAAGAGGAGAGAGTGTCAGCTCTGAGAGAAAGAGCAGGCGTAGGAGGATGACCCATAGCGTGACATCAGGCCATTAAAGTAAAGGTAGGAACCAGTGCTCTGTTTAAAACAGGAATGTGGGATACAAAAAAATGATGATTTTGGCACTGGGAACCCAACGGTATGGGATAGCACTCTATCTAGCCCACTCTGTCTCATTATAGTGGCTACCTCAACAGCACTTTGCTCAGTGACAATGTGGTGAATTCATTACTGATCGAGGTCCTCTCCTCTGGCCAGGTATTCAGAGATGCTAGAGGGGTCATGGTGTTTCTCCAGACGACACGGATATAGATCTATCATGAAGCTAACTTTAGAATAGACATACAGTCTCATATAGTGCCTTCACAAAGTATTCACACCCCTTGACTTTTTCCACATTTTGTTGTTACAGACTTGGATTATATTGTGATTTTGTGTCACTGGCCTACACACAATATCCCATAATGTCAAAGTGGATTTATACTTTAGGACATTTTTACAAATGAATTAAAAATGAAAAGCTGAAATGTCTTGAATCAATAAGTACAGTGCCTTGCGAAAGTATTCGGCCCCCTTGAACTTTGCGACCTTTTTCATTCATTCAAACATAAAGATAAAAAACTGTATTTTTTGTGAAGAATCAACAACAAGTGGGACACAATCATGAAGTGGAACGACATTTATTGGATATTTCAAACTTTTTTAACAAATCAAAAACTGACAAATTGGGCGTGCAAAATTATTCAGCCCCCTTAAGTTAATACTTTGTAGCGCCACCTTTTGCTGCGATTACTGCTGTAAGTCGCTTGGGGTATGTCTCTATCAGTTTTGCACATCGAGAGACTGAAATTTTTTCCCATTCCTCCTTGCAAAACAGCTCGAGCTCAGTGAGGTTGGATGGAGAGCATTTGTGAACAGCAGTTTTCAGTTCTTTCCACAGATTCTCGATTGGATTCAGGTCTGGACTTTGACTTGGCCATTCTAACACCTGGATATGTTTATTTTTGAACCATTCCATTGTAGATTTTCCTTTATGATTTGGATCATTGTCTTGTTGGAAGACAAATCTCCGTCCGAGTCTCAGGTCTTTTGCAGAATCCATCAGGTTTTCTTCCAAAATGGTCCTGTATTTGGCTCCATCCATCTTCCCATCAATTTTAACCATCTTCCCTGTCCCTGCTGAAGAAAAGCAGGCCCAAACCATGATGCTGCCACCACCATGTTTGACAGTGGGGATGGTGTGTTCAGCTGTGTTGCTTTTATGCCAAACATAACGTTTTGCATTGTTGCCAAAAAGTTCAATTTTGGTTTCATCTGACCAGAGCACCTTCTTCCACATGTTTGGTGTGTCTCCCAGGTGGCTTGTGGCAAACTTTAAACGACACTTTTTATGGATATCTTTAAGAAATGGCTTTCTTCTTGCCACTTCCATAAAGGCCAGATTTGTGCAATATTCAACTGATTGTTGTCCTATGGACAGAGTCTCCCACCTCAGCTGTAGATCTCTGCAGTTCATCCAGAGTGATCATGGGCCTCTTGGCTGCATCTCTGATCAGTCTTCTCCTTGTATGAGCTGAAAGTTTAGAGGGACGGCCAGGTCTTGGTAGATTTGCAGTGGTCTGATACTCCTTCCATTTCAATATTATCGCTTGCACAGTGCTCCTTGGGATGTTTAAAGCTTGGGAAATCTTTTTGTATCCAAATCAGGCTTTAAACTTCTTCACAACAGTATCTCGGACCTGCCTGGTGTGTTCCTTGTTCTTCATGATGCTCTCTGCGCTTTTAACGGACCTCTGAGACTATCACAGTGCAGGTGCATTTATACGGAGACTTGATTACACACAGGTGGATTGTATTTATCATCATTAGTCATTTAGGTCAACATTGGATCATTCAGAGATCCTCACTGAACTTCTGGAGAGAGTTTGCTGCACTGAAAGTAAAGGGGCTGAATAATTTTGCACGCCCAATTTTTCAGTTTTTGATTTGTTAAAAAGTTTGAAATATTCAATAAATGTCGTTCCACTTCACTATTGTGTCCCACTTGTTGTTGATTCTTCACAAAAAAATACAGTTTTATATCTTTATGTTTGAAGCCTGAAATGTGGCAAAAGGTCGCAAAGTTCAAGGGGGCCGAATACTTTCGCAAGGCACTGTATTTAACCCCTTTGTAATGGCAAGCCTAATTATGTTCAGGAGTAAAAATGTGCACAATAATAGTGTTTAACATGATATTTGTATACCTCATCTCTGTACCCCAGACACACAATTATCTACAAGGTCCCTCCGTCGAGCAGTGAAGTTGAAACAGATTCAACCACAAAGACCAGGGAGGTTTTCCAATGCCTCGCAAAGAACAGCACCTATTGGTAGATGGGTATAAAAAAAGCAGACATTGAATATCCCTTTGAGCATGGTTAAGTTATTAATTACACTTTGAATGGTGTATCAATACACCCAGTCACTACAAAGATACAGGCTTCCTTCCTAGTTCAGTTGCCGGAGAGGAAGTAAACCGGTCAGGGATTTCACCATGAGGCCAATGGTGACTTTAAAATAGTTACAGAGTTTAATGGCTGTGATAGGAGAAAACTGAGGATCGATCAACAACATTGTAGTTATTCCACAATGATAACCTAAATGACAGAGTGAAAAGAAGGAAGCCTGGACAGAATAAAATACTCCAAAACATGCCTCCCGTTTGCAATAAGACACGCCTCCCATTTGCAATAAGACACGCCTCCCATTTGCAATAAGACACGCCTCCCGTTTGCAATAAGACACGCCTCCCATTTGCAATAAGACACGCCTCCCATTTTCAATAAGACACGCCTCCCATTTGCAAAGAAATTAACTATATCAAATCAAATCGTATTTTTCACATGCGCCGGTCTACACCTGTCGATCTTTCACATCTTTCTACAGGTGTAGACCTTACAATAAAATGCTTACTTACAAGCCCTTAACCAACAATGTAATTTTAAGAAAAATAAGTGTTAAGAAAGTATTTACTAAAATAAACTGAAGCAAAAAATAAATAAATAAAAAAATGTAATAAGAAAATCCAACAATAAAATAACAGTAGTGAGGCTATATAGAGGGGGTACCGGTTAGTCAAGGTAATTGAGGTAATATGTACATGTAGGTAGAGGTAAAGTGACTATGCATAGATAATAAACAGAGAATAGCAGAAGCGTAAAAATGGGGGTGACAATGCAAATAGTCTGGGTGGCCATTTGATTAGCTGTTCAGGAGTCTTATGGCTTGGGGTAGAAGCTATTAGGAAGCCTTTTGGACCTAGACTTGGCGCTCCGGTACCGCTTGCCGTGCGGTAGCAGAGAGAATAGTCTGTGGCTAGGGTGACTGGAGTCTTCCTCTGACACGGCTTTGTATAGAGGTCCTGGATGACAGTAAGCTTGGCCCCAGTGACGTACTGGGCCATACACACTACCCTCTGTACTGCCTTGCGGTCGGAGGGTGAGCAGTTGCCATACGCGGCGGTGATACAACCAGTCAGGATTCTCTTGATGGTGCAGCTGTAGAACTTTTTGAGGATCTGAGGATCCATGCCAAATCTGTTAAGTCTCCTGAGGAGAAATAGGCATTGTCGTGCCCTCTTCACGACTGTCTTGGTGTGTTTGGACCATGATAGTTCGTTGGTGATGTGGACACCAAGGAACTTGAACTTGAAGCTCTCAACCTGCTCTACTGCAGCCCTGTCAATGAGAATGGGGTCCTCTTTTTCCTGTAGTTCACAATCATTTCCTTTGTCTTGATCACGTTGAGGGAGAGGTTGTTGTCCTGGCACCACACCGCCAGGTCTCTGACCTCCTCCCTATAGGGAGGGATATTTTATATATGAATGCTTCCGCTCAGTGTTTGAGATCAATTGACACTCTTTACCATGGCACTTTGAGGTTTATTTTAAACTGCAAAACCCTTACGCACCACTGCACTTTGTATACCAGGGTTGGCTGGCCTTCTCTAGTCACTCATAGGCTCAGTCACTGGTATACTTTTATTTACAAAGCCATTTTGCGTTTACCACCTTTTTATTTGTGCATTTTTATTGTTCAGAATGTGAACATTCAGAAATTCAGAAATGTGGTGGGTACTCTCTTCATTCGCTGGACTTTATCCTGCTAACTGTTCCAAATGTCCAAACTGAATTTGGTAAAATGGCTTTATGTACTCTGCGCCATCATCTTGGAACACCTTACAAAATACTTTTAAACTGGAAGATCTTGTCCCGATTGGTGTTTTTAAATCACTGATGAAGGATTTTGAGGCTGATTTCCTGACCTGTCAATGTTTTTGGCCTTTCTCTCCGCCTCACTGGGTTCTACCCTCAGCCTCTGTTCTGGACAGTGTATAATAGTCTAAGTGGTTCTGGATAGCAGAGGGCAATTTAGTCATTAAGCAGCCAATTAAGTCATTAGAGCAGTGGTTGGTTGGTTAGCCGTCTGCCCGCCCTCCCCTCCCCTCTGCCCGCCTGCCAACAGATATCCTGTCTGATACCTGTTGCCAGTTTTCCACATATTTGTACTAGGAGTCGTACAAGGCTTGTTCTCTAACTTCACTCGAAAAGAGGATGGATGTTGTACGTCTACCAGTGTTTCCTTTGGAGTGTTTTTTTCTGAACATTATAACAACATTGTAGCAATGTAGTAGCAGTGTCTTAGTACCAACCATAGAGGCAATAGTGTAGGAGAGGCCCTGTGTTTGCACTACAGTATATTTTCCTAGTCTCCTCTTCTATTCTGTGTGTGCAGATACAGGTGTGTACAGTTCAGCAGTGGGACAAGGAGAGCCCCAGGATATGGAGAGAAAAAGAGCGAGCGAGACAAAGGGAGGGAGCATGGAGCCAGAAGAAGCCAGGAGGTTAGGGAGCAGAGCAGAGCAGAGAGCAGAGGAGATGACTGTTTTTTCCATCACTCGTCATCAGGCCCTGCGGCCAGAGGAGCGCTCCAGACCCATCCTTACTCATCAGCCATGGAATGTAAATATTTGAATATAGACTGGTAAGATACCTAATTCCTCCCTTTAAATATGCATTATTTATATGACAGCGTCCAATGAACACAATGAGAAGTGTTCTGTCATGATTTGACATGACACCCGGGTGATGTGTTTTGAACACAGCTCGTCTTCGTCGGCGATCTCCCTGACCCTGTCGAGACAAGGGAGATCTTAATTTCCCTGGTCACACAGGGTACCATCTCAGAGTATAATATTCACCCCATACCATTAAACCAGAGAAACAAAACTCTGATTGAAATAGACGTCTCTGTCACAGTGCACCACCGGGCACCTCCTTGCCACCATGACTCCTGCTGAGGAGAAACTAGATTTGGCCCTGCTAAGGTGACAATACAACTGCGGAGACTTGGGTGTGTGTGTGTGTGTGTGTGTGTGTGTGTGTGTGTGTGTGTGTGTGTGTGTGTGTGTGTGTGTGTGTGCGTGCGTGCGTGCGTGTGAGTGTGCGTGCGTGCGTGTGTGTGTGGGTGTGTGTGGGTGGGTGGGTGGGTGCACTTCTGCGTGTTCATGAATGTGTGTGTGGGTCACAACTGTGATGTCATCTCCCCCCGTCAAGGGCCTGTGCCTCGGCTGCAACGTGACCCAGAGTAAATAAATACGGATATTTATACACCAGGCCAGACGCTGAAAGGCAGAGAGAGTAGCAGGCAGCAGAAGGTCTAGATGTAGATATACTGTAGAAGTACGCACTGAGCCGAGGGAGTGGGAGGGAGACGGTTGTGTGGTTGTTGTTGACACTCTCACAAAGGTCGGTGACCAGCTTGCACCCCTCTAGACGGCCTGGCTTTCCACAGGTTCCCCCTCGGTACAGATAGCATGCCTTTGGAGAGAGTTTGTTGCTGGCTGGCCCACCCAGCTGTAGGCCTGCATCGCCTTCCATAGCTCTGGAGATTAAACATGCTCTCCCTCTGCCTTTGTTTCCACAGCCTCACTGCTGCCTCAGTGCTGCTGCACACAGAAACCAAAGTGTTATCAGGTCTGTGAGAGCTCCAAAGGGCCCAGTCTGTAGGGCCCAGCGCCAACCTCTCAGGGCCCAGCAGCCCAGCTTCCACACTGGCCTGGTCCCTGTACCACCACCTCCGTCACTGAGCTGCCACAGGATGCACTACTCAACGAGGGGGGTGGACTTTTTATCAGTTCCACCTCTCATCGGGACAGATTACTTTCTGTGAGGTCGGGGGACCCAGAGCGATGGCTGAGCCAGTGACGCCACTCTGTCCCCATGCTGAGAAGCCGAAGGGCAGGGAGGGGAGAGGAGGCTGACTAGGACTAGCCCATGCCCCAGGTCAAGCTACACAGTTCTAGGTCACTGACTGTGCAGGGGCCAGGTGCCTATGAAAAGCTTATGGCAGATGATGAATCACCAGCCTTTATGTTTCGGAGACCCTCTTGGCGATGCGGGAGCAGCAAGTTACAGGATATTGTAAGCAGCTACTTTTATTGGGAAAAAATAATAATGTGGGCCGGCAGGGTTTGGAACTGTTCCCAAGTCAGATCTCCCACCAGAGAAGTGGAGCTCATGTTTCAGATTAGGGTTCGCACTGACATGATGCACATCACTCTTTCCCCCCTCTCCCTCGTTTTCACTCACTCTCTCTTGTACTTTTCTTCTCTCTCTCTCTCTCACTCTCTCTCACTTTTTTCAGTCTATCTGACCTCATCTTTGTTCCAATCAACCATATAGAGAGATTCAATCAACCATAGTGTTCAAATTATATCTCAAATTATAATAATTGACTATAATTGTTTCCATGTCACTTTCATTTAAGGCTTTGAACTTATTTCATACCATTTGGAAAGGGGGGGTTCGAGCTCAAAGGTCCAAAAGTCCATTCTACTACACAGTTTAACTTAAGTTATTCATTATCCAGATTTTATGAAAATAACCTCCAACAACACAAATGGTATCCAACAATACACCTGCCTCATAAAACAGTCTGTTCCCAGGAACAACAGAAAGGCAGGCAGTCCTCCAACACTTTGTATTGTTGATTTACTCAAGTCTTCATTGGATATAAGTCCAATTTGGCTATATCGTAAAAATGTATTAAAACAAAAATGTGCTGTTTGGTATTAATTTAAGGTCAGGGTTAGGCATAAGTTTAGCACTGTGGTTAAGGTTAGGGTTAAGGTTAGGGTTAGGTTTCAAATCAGATTTTAAGAAGAGAAATTGTAGATAGGCAAGGTTTACCACTTTGTGGCTGTGGTAACTAGTGACGACCAAATAACAGGAATGACACTTAGAGTTGTACTGGTATAGTATTAGCTCCAGGTATGGTCATTAGAAACTACCCCTTAAATTATCACTGTATTCTGTATACTACTACATTGAGAAGCAGTGCATGCCTTGACTCTGCAAAATTCCTCTGATGTAGGGCAGTTGTGTTCCAGGTTCCCACGAATGTGCAAGTCAACTGTGTGTGCGTTTTTGGTTTTACTATCCTTGTGGGGACCAGAAGTGGGGACATTTCATCGGTACCCACAAGGAAAAAGGCTTAGGCTTAGGGCTTAGTTTTAGGGTTAGGTTTAGAATTAGGGTTAGGGTTAGAATTAGGGTTATAAGTTAGGTTTAGGGTTAGGAGTTAGGGTTAGGTTTAGGTTTAGGTTTAGGAGTTAGGTTTAGGGTTAGGGTTAGGAGTTAGAGTTAGGGTTAGGGTTCGGGGTTACGGATACAGTTAGGTTGGAGGGTTAGGTTAACTGTTAGGGTTAGGGGTTAGGGTTAGGGGTTAGGTTAACTGTTAGGGGTTAGGGTTAGGGGTTAGGTTAACTGTTAGGGTTAGGGGTTAGGGTTAGGTTAACTGTTAGGGTTAGGGGTTAGGGTTAGGGGTTAGGTTAACTGTTAGGGTTGGGGTTATGGGTTAGGGTTAGGAGTTAGGTGTAGGGTTAGGGTTAAAGGTTAGGGTTAGGAGTTAGGGTTAGGGGTTATGGGTTAGGGTTAGGGTTAGGGGTTAGGTTAACTTTTAGGGTTAAGGGTTAGGTTAACTGTAAGGGTTAGGGGTTAGGGAAAGTAGGATGTGTGCGTGTGCGTGTGTGTTTGCTCTTTGACAGCGTAGTTAGGAGGTGCTGATGAAAGAGGAGAAGCTGTGTGGGGCCAGTGCCTCTCAAATTAGCGCAGGAGCCTCGTAGCCTGTCACATGGAGGCCCAGGCACTCTGAGATTCTGTTACACTGTGTGTGTGTGTGTGTGTGTGTGTGTGTGTGTGTGTGTGTGTGTGTGTGCGTGTGTGTGTGTGTGCTCGTGTATGTGTGTGTGTGTGTGTGTGTGTGTGTGTGCGTATGTCGCTCTCTGAGGACCAGAGAGCACACGGATGAGCATAAATTACAGGGGAACATCCTCCCAGTCCTAGCTCATCAAAGACGTACCTGGACCTCCCAGAGTTTGGAAAAATACACTCGAGTTGACCTCTGCCTAACCCTTCCTGGGCCATCATTTATTTAGACCTCCATGTTGCCCATCCTCTACAGCCCTTCCAAGGAGTTATAAAAAAAGGATACTCCCTATGTTTATGTCATCAAGTAATTAGGCTATTCTGTCCATCTTTCAGTGTTAAGTTACAGAGCAAGATACTAGCAGTGGTAGTATCATGAGGACACAGACAGGCATTCAGCCCAGGAAAAAGAGAGCTACCCCTCCCACACTCCCACCTTCACTAACATCTGTCATTCTGACACCTTGTCAGCTGATTCAGCTCTCATGTTTGTTTGTTTTGTACAGCTCAGGAACATTCATAACTTTAAAACCATCTACAAAGCTTTGAAGCATACCATCTCTAATACTATTTTTCTCCTCCCATTGTCATCTACATTCTTCACCATCTCCTCCCAAGACGTCTCCCTTCCCCTAAATCCACAAACCTCCAGCCCCCAGCCACCAACAAAATGAATCCAGCAATCATATATCCCCCATTCCAATGATCATGTCCAACCCCCACCCCCTCCATGTAGTCCCATCTCTTACCTGGGAGAAGTTGAGTCCGTTGAGGGGGTGACACTGCTCCTCCACCCGCTCCACCGCTCCTGTCCTCTTCCCCATGCGGTCGGCCTCCTGGGCCAGGAACAGGTCCAGTACGGGGGTTCCCCGCGACCTCACATCTGACTCCGTCAGAGAGTTGACCATCAGCATCACCCACACAGGCCTCTTCCTCTCCCAATTCCCTGCGATGGCATTGAAGAGGTAGTCAGCGTACAGCCCCCGGCCCCGCTGGTCTGCCGTCATCCAGTAGGGCATCATGTGCTTAACGTAGTCCAGGTGGCGTTTGAGGCGGCGATATAGGTCCCGGGGCAGCAGGGTCTGCAGGTTCTCCCCGTGGGGCAGCAGCTGGCAGCTGGTCAGCTTGGAGATAGTCAGGGGGTCGGTCAGGTCCAGCTCGAAAAATACGTTGGTGCTGGTCTGGAAGGCCCGTTTGGAGACGTCTGGGATAAAGTCCCATACACGGGTGTAGGGAACATGGATGGTCCCGAAAAGATAGGATGGAGGGTAGGGAGCTGGGTGCTTCACTGTCCAGAGGAATGAGTTCATGTCACTTTGCTATGGGGGTGGAGGGGGGTTGAGGGGGAGGAGGACGACAAGAGGGAGAGATTATGACTATCAGCATTAGGAATACAGTAACATAACCTTCTGAGTTAAGGCTATCTACAATAGTACATTTGAAACTACATTTTGTGATTAAGAGATTCAAAACAGCCTTTTTAGTACATCTGGCTGAGATACAGGTCAATGCAATAGAATGTGATGAACTGTAATCTCCAGATAAAGACAGGGGCACAATGAAACCATGTTAACTAGCTTCCACTGTGCTGTACTATGCTGCTCTCTGTCTGTCTGCTGTTCTGAGGCAGCGAGTTTATAGTGAAGCTTTCTCCTTGTAAACAGACCCCAGTGTATTGCCGAGGTGCATAGCTGTGCTGCCAATGCCTCTGTGGAACTGGAAAGCTTTTCAACGCTTGTTACAGCAGTATAAACATAATGAACCATATGAAACTGCTGCAATCCACCTATCTGGTATATTCTTTACTTGAGGATTTTTTTGTTGTTGTTGCAACATTCATTGGAACAGATAGCCTACACAAACATCAAAATGCACACACATAGGCCTTTGATTAAAATTTGGTCAGACGTGGCTAATGTATCTGGTTTACTAAACACTATACAATTCTGATCAAATGGAAAAAGGACTGTGCATGTGTCTATTACTTGCAGTTCATTAACATTCCAGAGATTTCATAGGGGTCAATTATGCCCTGTTTCCAAAAACACTCATAGACCATAGCTCTGCAAAACATCATGCAAATCACTGAGATGCTGTTATGATGGGAATGAGAACAAATGTAAACAAGCAACATGACTATGAAATGATCAAAGTGGCTATCAAAGTAGTTCTTAGATAGATGTATGCATTGCACAACAAACTCTAACTATGGACAAACTATTATTTTGTGAAATGCTTGATTCTGTTCAAATTGATCTATTTTCATTGGAGTTAATTAACAGTATAGTACACTGACATTGGACCGAAGAGAAACCCACTTTAGTGTTATTAAACCAAATGGAAAGCCTGGTCAAAATGGGAGAGGAATAAATTAAATAGAAGCATTTGGTAGGCTTAGAAGTGCGTATAATGTTATTCACTTCACATGCTCCTAATGTATTTCAATTAACATTTCACCAGTTGAAATAGCAATTGTAATGTCATGCTGCCAGTGTACATTTGTCATATTAGAAAATATTTTCTAAAGGATTTCAAAACCCTGCCAAAAGGCATTAAATCTTTGGAAATATTATTACTATTGCAAGGGTTTGTTATTTTCATAAATTAAATTAGAATTATTTTCTCACACAATCTTTGTATTGAGCATTGTCTTTTACTGAAATGTTTACACATCATCTCAGACGTGTAAATAAAAAATGTATTTGGAAATTAATTCCACATTGGACATTAACATAGCCTAAGTACACAAAATAAATCCACAGATGATGACCGCTCTCTAACCATCATACTTTGATTATATTTTGACAACTGTGTAGCCTACATATAATTTGTTAATCATTAACTTGTCTAAGAATGTTCGTCAAGTTCACGGAGTCTACTGTCCGATCGAACGAGGACAGTTGAAGTCCATACAGACGTTGATGAGAAAAGGCCCTCTCCTTTCATCGCGCGGTGTTTTCTATGAGTTCTCGCGCTGGAGCACTGACGTGAGCACCTCCATTTTATTGGCTAATTAATTACTTTTGACACAAAACAGAGAGCTTTGTACTGGCGTATTAGAAATCACACTTAAGGGGGGACACTTCTACAGTTAATATCTGACAATAATGCCATTATCACAGATGATGAAACAGATTAACAACACTACAAATAAAATAATTTTGTGGACTATGTTGTTGCAATACTGTCAAGTTATCCCTGATAAATATTTTCAATAATGTATTATAACATTTGTATTTTATTAATAGATAACATCATGCCCGGTTAAAATTATATGTTATTAACGTTCGTGCTGGGGTCATGTAATTTCAGTTCAGACTTATTGCGTCAATATCTGGGAAATTGTAGCATACCCAAGCGTGTGGAACGCACTGTGTCCAGTCATGATTCTAATTAAGTTCCCTCTGATTCATCTCTTGTGCTGATGATAAATTCACACTGCGATAAAGACAGAGGAGAGCGAGTGCAACACGGTCCGGCCAGATAAGAGAACACTGAAATTAATTTAATTCGAATGGGCTGACTCCCTTTGGCTATTGAGCCCATTCCATAATATTGCAAATATGGCCGATAGCTGTTTTAATAGGTCGTGTTTAATTGAAACTTGATCAGTTTTGAAAAGTCACTGAAACTTTTACAAATAAATGTTAAATAAACAGTGGGTAAACGGTGGGTGTTCCCCACGTTATTTTGCCACATAAACAGGCATAGGGTTGGCGGACGATATTTCGCTTGGCCACTGCTTCCATATTTTCAAGCCCATGTTTCTGTGAGGAAACACCGGAATATGTCAAGTGCCATTGGAAGCAACTTTGCTGATTGGAAAATCTTTCAATTCTAGGAATCTTTGAAATAATGGATTATCCTAATAAAATATGATGACATAAAAATAACCTAATAATAATCATATTAATAACCTACTACTACTAATAATAATAATAAATGTGCTATAATATAATATAATAGGGTAGCCTAATAAAGTAGCTATGAACATAATTATTGTTCTTGTTACACGTGTAAGTAGTTATTATAGCATGTTAATATTTCCATGACAATAAAACGCAGTTGCTATTGTCATTGTTCATTTGGTTGTTACTCAAAACCCAATAACAACACAATATCTCACTTTTTGTTGTTGTTGCTGTAGGCCTACCGTTGCACATAGAAACAACTAATTCAGGAACACTGTCTAAGCAAAGTGCATTTATTTTACTCAGAAATAGGACATCCTTTTATTTGGATTTTGTCTTATCATTTGCCTTTTGGGGCAGTTATATGCAAGGCTAGACACATAGGCCGATATTTGCAATTAACTTTAACTATTTTGCTAGAAGGCTATCCATTCAAGGACATCTTTATGTTTGACATTGCCTTAAGACATTACTGAAACAGGTAAAGACCATGTAGCTGTAACGATCGGGCACAACTCACCGACTTCGGTGGGTCACATTGCCTTGGTCTCTCGCGGATGTCCAGGGGTGCGACAGCGTGCAAGAGAGCGGTAAGTAGAAACCATCGAGGTCCTGGCGCGCAGACCATCTCGAGATGAGAGGAGAGTGGTGTCGACAGGCTGTCTTAGATACTTCAATCCTCCCCTCGTCTCTTTCTCGCTCTTTTACTGTCCTTTGCCTCCTAATACGTAACAAAATCGACCCGCAGGAGACGGGGTTCGGTTCACTTGTGCGGTTCGGAAGGAGGGAATGGACCATTCCGACTCTCCGCCATTCCCGAACCCCAGGCAGCTAGTAACCGGCTATGCGTTCCGCTTTCACTGTCTCTTCCCACTCGGCGCTGTCCTGTCGCAGGCACTAACCTATTCAGCAGTTGCAGGGGAAAGTTTTCACAGTGCGCTCTAGAAGTGTGTGTGTGTGTGTGTGTGTGTGTGTGTGTGTGTGTGTGTGTGTGTGTGTGTGTGAGCTGGCTGGTTGAGAGGAGGTGGAAGGCTTTGAATATTTTCCCCCACTGCTTATTTTAAGAGGGCAGCGCAGGTTCTGGGGGGATAGGGAGAGCACAGGTTTGCGTGTGAGTGAGAGATGATATGGGAGATTGAGTTGTATAAAACTGTCATCTGTATTTCCAGTGCGTAAAACCCGGCACGAATAAAAAAAAATGCTATGCCCAACCACTGGAGGGCAGGTGGCAGGCACAATGTTGTCAGTCTGGTGCCTTTCATGCGAGGAATAATTAAAAAGTCTAAATTAGTTATATTAACATGTTGTCATCTGTTTCCTTTTAATTTGGTTCACATTTATCACTGTCATCGATTGTTTGACACTTTTTGTGCAAAACTTGAATATGGGTCCTTAGACCCAGTGTCTTAATCATGATTGATTAATGCCTACAAATAAACATCTCAGTAAAGACAACTGTGAAGAGTGTTTTATTTATTTATCCTATAATAGCCCTCTTAAGATATAGTCTTGTTGTATAATTCTGAATGGTTTGGATGAATGGCCATGTTGAGAGCCCTAGCTGTCCCTCTCTTCAGGCCACAGTGTCAAACCTCTGCCATGACCCGTGTTATTCTCCAAGTGGCAGACATTGTGACAGAATCAGGTAGTGGGCTATTTATCATGAGAGCCCCTCAAACAAGTGCCCCCCGGGCCTACCCTCTGGGCTGATGGCAGACAGGCCCTGGACAAGCCATTCTTTGTCCTCTGTCTTGTTTTAACTCGCTCTCCTGTCTCCTCTCCATTCTCCACTTGTCTCTGGACGCCTGGTCTGTGTTTGACTTTGACTGTCCTCATAGTTCTACAACTGGAGCCTACACATGTAACAAATTCTCTGTTTGTTCTGGGGTTGTTGGTTAAATGTCTTTCATCTCCTTCTATGTTCACATTGTGTACTCGTGATTGTTTCATCTAAGAACTGGTCCCACATCAGTATACTATGGGTTTGATTTATGGTTCTGTTTACCCGACAGTATTGGTATGAAAACATTTTCAAAGTACCTAATTTCGTGAATCATTGCATGTACATTGTATATATACAGTGGGCTCCAAATGTATTGGGACAGTGACAATTTTTGTTTAGTTTTGTCTCTGTACTCCAGCACTTTGGATTTGAAATGATACAATGACTATGAGGTTATTAAAGTGCAGACTGACAGCTTTAATTTGAGGGTATTTTCATCTATATCAGGTGAACCATCTAGAAATTGCAGCACCTTTGTACATAGTCCCTAGTACTAAAAGTATTGGGACAAATTCATATGTGTATAAAAGTAGTCAAAGTGGAATATTTGGTCCCATGTTCCTAGCACACAATGATTACACAGTGGTGTAAAGTACTAAGTAAAAAATACTTTAAAGTACTACTTAAGTCATTTTTGGGGGTATCTGTACTTTACTATTTATATTTTTGACGACTTTTACTTTTACTTCATTACTTTCCGAATGAAACTAATACACTTTTTGCTCCATACATTTTCCCTGACACCCAAAAGTTCTCGTTACATTTTGAATGCTTAGCAGGATAAGAAAATGGTTCAATTCATGCACTTACTGTATCAAGAGAACATCCTTGGTCATCCCTACTGCCTCTGACCTGGCGGACTCACTAAACACATGCTTCATTTGTAATTGATGTTTAAGTGTTGGAGTGTGCCCCTGTCTATCCATAATTTTTTTTTATGATGCCTTCTGGTTTGCTTAATGTAAGGAATAAAAAATTAGGATAATTACGTATATTTGAGCACTTATATTTACTTTTGATACTTAAGTATATTTAAAACCAAATACTATTAGACTTTTACTCAAGTAGTATTTTATTGTATTTTTACTTGAGTCATTTTCTATTGAGGTATCTTTACTTTTACTCAAGTATGACAATTGGGTACTTATTCAGCCACTGTGATTAGATCAGGTTTGTGACTCTTTTACGCACTAAAATTATTTTATTTTTTCCAAAAAATATATACGTTTGTGACTCTACAAACTTGATGGATGCATTTGCTGTTTGTTTTGGGTGGGTTTCAGGTTATTCTGTGACCAATAGAAATTAATGGTAAATGATGTGTTGTGTCATTTTGGAATCACCTTTACTGTAAATAGGAGTAGAATTTGTTTTTAAACACTTCTACATTCATGTGGATTCTACCATGACTACAGACTAGTCCTGAATGAATCGTGAATAATGATGAGTGAGAAAGTTACAGCCATAAATATCATACCCCCCTCCCCCCCCAAAAAAACACACAAGACATGCTGTCCTCTCACCATTTCAATAACAGGAGGAGTTAGCATTTTTTTTTGGGGGGGGGGGGGGGGGGGGTATGATATTTATACCTGTAACTTTCTCACTCATCATTATTCAAGATTTATTCAGGATTTACTGTTATCATGGTAGCATCCACATTAATGTGGAAGTGTTTAAAACATATTATATTCCTATTTACAATAAAAGTTACTCCAAAATGACACAGTATATTATTAAACAGTCATTTCTATTGGACACAAAATAATTTGAAACACAACCAAAACAAAAAGCAAATGCCTCCACCAAATTTGTAAAGTCAAAATGGGACCAAATACTAAACTTTTTACTACTTTAGTACACATACTGTACATTATACGTGAATTTGTCCCAATATTATGTTGTAATGCAGACCCAGTTACCTGCTTTAACCACACTTGTGAAAGGCTTCTCTTTGAATGAGGCTGGTTGACATCCTTGGCTGGTTAGAGAAGGCTTATGAGCGGCTGCATGCAGGAGATTCCTGGACAGGGACCAGGTGGACTTACAGCATATATAGATAGACCAGATACAGGCAGCATAAGAAAATACTTAAAAGTTAATGTTCTGTTTGAAAACCACAGAAAGTGCTCACTGCTGAAAATAGATGTCTGGGGACATGTTAGTAAGACACAGGCACAGAGAGAGGGAGGGCGGGAAGGAAGGTGAAGGAGAGAGCACAGGGTGGCAGCGGGCACAGAGAGAGGGAGGGCGGGAAGGAAGGTGAAGGAGAGAGCACAGGGTGGCAGCAGGCACAGAGAGAGGGAGGGCGGGAAGGAAGGTGAAGGAGAGAGCACAGGGTGGCAGCGGGCATAGAGAGAGGGAGGGAGGGAAGGAAGGTGAAGGAGAGAGCACAGGGTGGCAGCAGGCACAGAGAGAGGGAGGGCGGGAAGGAAGGTGAAGGAGAGAGCACAGGGTGGCAGCGGGCATAGAGAGAGGGAGGGCGGGAAGGAAGGTGAAGGAGAGAGCACAGGGTGGCAGCGGGCATAGAGAGAGGGAGGGAGGGAAGGAAGGTGAAGGAGAGAGCACAGGGTGGCAGCGGGCACAGAGAGAGGGAGGGCGGGAAGGAAGGTGAAGGAGAGAGCACAGGGTGGCAGCGGGCACAGAGAGAGGGAGGGAGGGAAGGAAGGTGAAGGAGAGAGCACAGGGTGGCAGCGGGCACAGAGAGAGGGAGGGAGGGAAGGAAGGTGAAGGAGAGAGCACAGGGTGGCAGCGGGCACAGAGAGAGGGAGGGCGGGAAGGAAGGTGAAGGAGAGAGCACAGGGTGGCAGCGGGCATAGAGAGAGGGAGGGAGGGAAGGAAGGTGAAGGAGAGAGCACAGGGTGGCAGCGGGCATAGAGAGAGGGAGGGAGGGAAGGAAGGTGAAGGAGAGAGCACAGGGTGGCAGCGGGCATAGAGAGAGGGAGGGAAGGAAGGTGAAGGAGAGAGCACAGGGTGGCAGCGGGCATAGAGAGAGAAAGTAAGTGAGACTGAACTCTTGTTCTGTGCATGTGCATATTGTTTCCATTCCGTTCATAAGATATCTTTGTATTTTGGAAACTTATACAATAAATCCATGATTGGACCTGTCATTGGTGAAATGTACTTTCAATGTCAATTTTCTGACATTGATGACTTACTGCAGCATAATATATTCCTATAACAGAAGGCCATGGCCACAAAGCTGAGGTCTTAGCTCTCAGCCTGTCACTATGCCCGCACCTCTCTTTTGAATTGGTGAGTCATGAGAGAGTTACAGCCCCACCATATAAAATAGGACACTTTCATGTCCATTGTAACTGTTTTACGGTGTATGTTGGTGTTCATCATGTGAAGAGGGACCCCTAGTGGCAGGATATAGAAGTGAGGTGATACCGATCACACTATATTTACATTTTAGTCATTTAACAGATGCTAATATCCAGGGTGAATTATAGTAGTGAGTTCATTCATTTTCACTACAAGGTGTCCCCCCTCTTCTCTCTACGTTCAGCCTGCTGCAATAACTTCCTGCTTTGTGGACTTTGAATAATATTGACTCTTGAGTCACTGATAAAAACATTTTTATTGTGTTTTTTCTTTCTTGATGTTTTAGGGTAGCGGGGGGCTTTGTTGTGGGGGAGGGGAGGTATCATATGGGAGGTCAGTTGATCCAGAGGAACTCTCCATCATACACTACCGTTAAAAAGTTTGGGGTCACATAGAAATGTCCTTGTTTTTGAAAGAAAAGCAAATTTTTATATCCATTAAAATAACATCACATTTTTACATCCATTGAAATAACATCAAATTGATCAAAAATGCAGTGTAGACGTTGTCAATGTTGTAAATGACTATTGTAGCTGGAAACTGCAGATTTTTAATGGAATATCTGCTTAGGCGTACAGAGGCCCATTATAAGCAACCATCACTCCTGTGTTCCAATGGCACGTTGTGTTAGCTAATCCATGTGTATAATTTTAAAAGGATAATTGATCATTAGAAAACCCCTTTGCAATTATGTTAGCACAGCTGAAAACAGTTGTTCTGATTAAAGAAGCAATACAACTGGTCTTCTTTAGACAAGTTGAGTATCTGGAGCATCAGCATTTGTGGGTTCGATTACAGGCTCCAAATGGCCAGAAACAAAGAACTTTCTTCCGAAACTCGTCAGTCTATTCTTGTTCTGAAAAATGAAGGCTATTCTATGAGAGAAATTGCCAAGAAACTGAAGATCTCGTGCAACGCTGTGTACTACTCCCTTCACAGAACAGCGCAAACTGTCTCTAACCAGAATAGAAAGAGGAGTGGGAGGCCCCGGTGCACAACTGAGCAAGAGGATAAGTCAATTAGAGTGTCTAGTTTGAGAAACAGATGCCTCACAAGACCTCAACTGGCAGCTTCATTAAATAGTACCCGCAAAACACCAGTCTCAACGTCAACAGTGAAGAGGCAACTCAGGGATGCTGGCCTTCTAGGCAGAGTTGCAAAGAAAAAGTAATATCTCAGATTGGCCAATAAAATGAAAAGATTAAGATGGGCAAAAGAACACAGACACTGGACAGAAAAACTCTGCCTAGAAGGAGTCACCTCTTCACTGTTGATGTTGAGACTGGTGTTTTGCGGGTACTATTTAATGAAGCTGCCATTTGAGGACTTGTGAAGTGTCTGTTTCTCAAACTAGACACTCTAATGTACTTGTCCTCTTGCTTAGTTGTGCACCGGGGCCTCCCACTCCTCTTTGTAACGCACTTCTATGCGTAGTGGGTGCGGAGTCAGGCGCAGGAAGCAGAGGGTAAAGGACAATGTTTTATTCCAGCGCAGGACAATGGTCATGCCAAAACACCAGGCGCAATAAGAAGACCGGCCCAAAACCAGGACCCAACCAGTCCGGAGAAAAAAACAAGAAAACGCACAACCACAAACATGAACAGAGGAAAATAAGCCCGCATAAATAGCAGGTGGGCATTGCCGGCTTAAATAGCCCAACTAAAACCTAAACAAGAAACAGGTGTAACCAATAAGACAAAACCAACAGAAAAGGGAAAAGGGATCGGTGGCAGCTAGTAGACCGGTGACGACGAACAGGAAGAGGAGCCACCTTCGGTGGGAGTCATGACACTCTTTCTATTCTGGTTAGAGACAGTTTGCGCTGTTCTGTGAAGGGAGTAGTACACAGCGTTGTACAAGATCTTCAGTTTCTTGACAATTTCTCGCATGGAATAGTCTTCATTTCTCAGAACAAGAATAGACTGACGAGTTTCAGAAGAAAGTTATTTGTTTCTGGCCATTTTGAGCCTGTAATCGAACCCACAAATGCTGATGCTCCAGATACTCAACTAGTCTAAAGGAGGCCAGCTGTATTGCTTCTTTAATCAGGACAACTGTTTTCCGCTGTGCTAATTTAATTGCAAAAGGGGTTTCTAATGATCAATTAGCCTTTTAAAATGATAAACTTGGATTAGCTAACACAACGTGCCATTGGAACACAGGAGCGATGGTTGCTGATAATGAGCTTCTGTACGCCTATGTAGACATTCCATAAAAATCTGCCGTTTCCAGCTACAATTGTCATGTATTGTCATGTTGTGTGTTTCTGTCCTTTCCCTTCACCCTGTCTCCCTCTGCTGGTCGTTGTTAGGTTACCTTTTCTCCTCCTCTTTCCCCCAGCTGTGCCTTGTCTCCTCCTAACTACCCATTCACCCCGTTTCCCACCTGTTCCCTTTTTCCCTCTGATTAGGTCCCTATATCTCTCTCTGTTTTTGTTCCTGTCCTTGTCGGATTCTTGTTTGTTGTGTTTCATGCCTGAGCCAGACTATCGTCATGTTTGCTGTAACCTTGTCCTGTCCTGTCGGAATCTGCCGGTCTATCTGAGCCTACCTATGTTTGGTTATTAAAGAAGCTCTGTTTAAGTTAGTTCGCTTTTGGGTCCTCATTCACTCACCGTAACAGAAGAATCCGACCAAGAATGGACCCAGCGACTTCGGATCCTCTCCACTCAGCCGTCGGGATCCAGGGAGCGATGCTAGGCAGACACGAGCAGGAATTGTCTGCTGCTCGACATGCCGTTGAGACCCTGGCCACCCAAGTCTCCAACCTCACAGAACAGGTTCACCATCTCCGCCTCGATCCACCGGCCACTTCCAGGGCTTTCGAATCTCCGGAGCCCAGAATCAATAACCCGCCGTGTTACTCTGGGGAGCCCACTGAATGCCGCTCGTTCCTCACCCAGTGTGATATTGTGTTTTCTCTCCAGCCCAACACTTACGCCAGGAGCACTGCTCGTGTCGCCTACGTCATATCTCTCCTTACTGGACGGGCTCGTGAGTGGGGCACGGCAATCTGGGAGGCAAGGGCTGAGTGTACTAACCAGTATCAGGACTTTAAGGAGGAGATGATACGGGTTTTTGATCGATCTGTTTTTGGGGAGGAGGCTTCCAGGGCCCTGTCTTCCCTATGTCAAGGCAATCGATCCATAACAGACTACTCTATTGAGTTTCGCACTCTTGCTGCCTCTAGTGGCTGGAACGAGCCGGCCTTGCTCGCTCGTCTTCTGGAGGGTCTCCGCGCAGAGGTAAAGGATGAGATTCTCTCCCGGGAGGTTCCTTCCAGCGTGGATTCCTTGATTGAACTCGCTATTCGCATTGAGCGACGGGTTGATCTTCGTCACCGAGCTCGTGGAAAGGAGCTCGCGCTCTCCGTTGCCCCCCTCTCCGCATCACTACCATCTTCCTCTGCCGGCTCGGGAGCTGAGCCTATGCAGCTGGGAGGTATCCGCATCTCGACTAAGGAGAGGGAACGGAGAATCACCAACCGCCTCTGTCTCTATTGCGGTTCTGCTGGTCATTTTGTCACTTCATGTCCAGTAAAAGCCAGAGCTCATCAGTAAGCGGAGGGCTACTGGTGAGCGCTACTACTCCTGTCTCTCCTTCAAGATCCTGCACTACCTTGTCGGTCCATCTACGCTGGACCGGTTCGTCAGCTTCCTGCAGTGCCTTAATAGACTCTGGGGCGGAGGGCTGTTTTATGGACGAGACCTGGGCTCGGGAACATGACATTCCTCTCAGACAGTTAAGGGAGTCCACGGCCTTGTTCGCCCTGGATGGTAGTCCTCTCCCCAGGATTCAGCGTGAGACGCTACCTTTAACCCTCACTGTTTCTGGTAATCATAGCGAAACCATTTCTTTTTTGATTTTTCGTTCACCTTTTACACCTGTTGTTTTGGGCCATCCCTGGCTAGTTTGTCCTAATCCTTCCATTAATTGGTCTAGTAATTCTATCCTCTCCTGGAACGTCTCTTGTCATGTGAAATGTTTAATGTCTGCTATCCCTCCTGTTTCCTCTGTCTCTTCTTCACAGGAGGAGCCTGGTGATTTGACAGGGGTGCCGGAGGAATATCACGATCTGCGCACGGTGTTCAGTCGGTCCAGGGCCACCTCTCTTCCTCCACACCGGTCGTATGATTGTAGTATTGATCTCCTTCCGGGAACCACTCCCCCCCGGGGTAGACTATACTCTCTGTCGGCTCCCGAACGTAAGGCTCTCGAGGATTATTTGTCTGTAGCTCTTGACGCCGGTACCATAGTCCCCTCCTCCTCTCCCGCCGGAGCGGGGTTTTTTTTTGTCAAGAAGAAGGACGGGTCTCTGCGCCCCTGCATAGATTATCGAGGGCTGAATGACATAACAGTTAAGAATCGTTATCCGCTTCCTCTTATGTCTTCAGCCTTCGAGATCCTGCAGGGAGCCAGGTTTTTCACTAAGTTGGACCTTCGTAACGCTTACCATCTCGTGCGCATCAGGGAGGGGGACGAGTGGAAGACGGCGTTTAACACTCCGTTAGGGCACTTTGAATACCGGGTTCTTCCTTTCGGCCTCGCTAACGCTCCAGCTGTCTTTCAGGCATTAGTCAATGATGTCCTGAGAGACATGCTGAACATCTTTGTTTTCGTTTACCTTGACGATATCCTGATTTTTTCACCGTCACTCCAGATTCATCTTCAGCACGTTCGACGTGTCCTCCAGCGCCTTTTAGAGAATTGTCTTTTTGTGAAGGCTGAGAAGTGCACTTTTCATGCCTCCTCCGTCACATTTCTCGGTTCTGTTATTTCCGCTGAAGGCATTAAGATGGATCCCGCTAAGGTCCAAGCTGTCATTGATTGGTCCGCCCCTAAGTCACGCGTCGAGCTGCAGCGCTTTCTCGGCTTCGCGAACTTCTATCGTCGTTTCATCCGTAATTTCGGTCAGGTGGCAGCTCCTCTCACAGCCCTTACTTCTGTCAAGACGTGCTTTAAGTGGTCCGTTTCCGCCCAGGGAGCTTTTGATCTCCTCAAGAATCGTTTTACATCCGCTCCTATCCTTGTTACACCTGACGTCTCTAGACAGTTCGTTGTCGAGGTTGACGCGTCAGAGGTGGGCGTGGGAGCCATTCTTTCTCAGCGCTCCCTCTCTGACGACAAGGTCCACCCATGCGCGTATTTTTTCTCATCGCCTGTCGCCGTCGGAACGTAACTATGATGTGGGAAACCGCGAACTGCTCGCCATCCGGTTAGCCCTAGGCGAATGGCGACAGTGGTTGGAGGGGGCGACCGTTCCTTTTGTCGTTTGGACTGACCATAGGAACCTTGAGTACATCCGTTCTGCCAAACGACTTAATGCGCGTTGGGCGCTGTTTTTCGCTCGTTTCGAGTTCGTGATTTCTTATCGTCCGGGCTCTAAGAACACCAAGCCTGATGCTTTATCTCGTCTCTTCAGTTCTTCAGTAGCCTCCACTGACCCCGAGGGGATTCTCCCTGAGGGGCGTGTTGTCGGGTTGACTGTCTGGGGAATTGAGAGGCAGGTAAAGCAAGCGCTCACTCACACTCCGTCGCCGCGCGCTTGTCCTAGGAACCTTCTTTTCGTTCCCGTTCCTACTCGTCTGGCCGTTCTTCAGTGGGCTCACTCTGCCAAGTTAGCCGGCCACCCTGGCGTTCGGGGTACGCTTGCTTCCATTCGCCAGCGTTTTTGGTGGCCCACCCGGGAGCATGACACGCGTCGTTTCGTGGCTGCTTGTTCGGTCTGCGCGCAGACTAAGTCCGGTAACTCCCCTCCTGCCGGCCGTCTCAGGCCGCTTCCCATTCCCTCTCGACCGTGGTCTCACATCGCCTTAGATTTTGTCACCGGACTGCCTTCGTCAGCGGGGAAGACTGTTATTCTTACGGTTGTCGATAGGTTCTCTAAGGCGGCTCATTTCATTCCCCTTGCTAAGCTTCCTTCTGCTAAAGAGACGGCACAAATCATCATCGAGAATGTTTTCAGAATTCATGGCCTTCCGTCAGACGTCGTTTTGGACAGAGGTCCGCAATTCACGTCTCAATTTTGGAGGGAGTTTTGCCGTTTGATTGGGGCTTCCGTCAGTCTCTCTTCCGGCTTTCACCCCCAGTCTAACGGTCAAGCAGAACGGGCCAATCAGACTATTGGTCGCATCTTACGCAGTCTTTCTTTTCGCAACCCTGCGTCTTGGTCAGAACAGCTCCCCTGGGCAGAATACGCCCACAACTCGCTTCCTTCGTCTGCGACCGGGCTATCTCCTTTTCAGAGTAGCCTCGGGTACCAGCCTCCGCTGTTCTCATCTCAGTTCGCCGAGTCCAGCGTCCCCTCCGCTCAGGCTTTTGTCCAACGTTGCGAGCGCACCTGGAAGAGGGTCAGGTCTGCACTTTGCCGTTATAGGACGCAGACTGTGAGG